>NC_029790.2:17923883-17942137 GCF_000816755.2 Arachis ipaensis | reverse complement strand
AAATCTTTTAGAATTTTTTAAATTTTTCTAAAACATTCTAAAATATTCTAAAATTATTTACAACATTTTTAAATATTTCAAAAAATTATACAAATACAATTAAATCTAACATTTTAAAATTTACCGTACTCTAAAGTTTCGATGACAATCACATTCGTAACTCAATGCAACTGAAGCTGGGAAAGTTGGGTTCTTATTTTATTTTATTATTATTATTTTTCTTTCTACTATCTCTAAGTGGACGGTATTTGATAATGCGCCATACACATATGTTTCCTATTGTTTGTCAAGTGGTGGCATCTATTCTAATCCAAGGATGCAAGTTGTAACATATAATAATATAATATAGCTATAAATCCACTTGCCCAACCTTTGTTCCTTTAGATATGAATCAAACAAAATGTCACTAATCACTTTTTGTTAGCTTTATTTGGTTTAGATTACATATTTAACTAATTTTCTTAACTAAAGAATGGAATTCAAATTCGTTTATTTAGTAAAAAGAATAATGCTTAAAAGTGTCCAAAAAATAAAAATTCTAACCAAACATGACTCTTTAAATAATAACAATAAAAAATTAGCACAACAATAATGAGCAAAAAAGAAAGTAGGATATGATCATCTTAAATTTTTAAAGATTACTATATAATAAGTTAAATAAACCAACATTTTTCAGATCTATTTGTATTATATCTAAACCAACGCTAACCAATTTTCTAGTCTTTTCACTAAAAGTATTGGCTTCTAACAATATATTTATATTTACGCATGACCAAATCATTTTAGCAAATTTAATTAAATTAGTTCAATAACTTAAGAATTGGTAATTTAGAATTTTAGTTGAAAAAAGAAGAAAAAAATATATAAAAAATTTAATTAAACTTAATTACAAAAATAGTTTATTTGTCTAACATTTTTCTTATATTTTTGTAGTACAAGAGTGAAGATATAAAAATAAAAGAGGAGAAGATATGATACTTTTTATTTTGATATTGGATTGACAATAATATTTTTTTGAATTATAGAAAATTAGGATGTTAATCTCAAATATAATAATTTAATTTGGAGTAAAGACATCAGACCTTCTAATTTCTAAAAGGAATAAAAATAATTGGATGATAAAATAAAAAAATTAGACATTTTAATTTTTAAATCAAACCGTTCAATTTCTATTTCAAAAAATTTAAAAATTTAAAAATACATCAGATTCTCTAATTTGTACTTTTTCACAAATTTAAAAAGGTTTAATTACTCTGTTAGTTTTTATAGTTTCGCGAAATTTTCAATTAGATTTCTATGTTTTTTTTCTTTTTAATTGAGTCCTTGCACCAAATTTTATTTTTAATTAAGTCTTTATATTTTTTTTTCTTTTTATTTGAGTCCCTGCACCAATTTTTTTTCTTAATTGGTTCCCTATATAATTAAACCAATTACTGTTAAGAGGAACCTAATTGAAAAAAAAATTGGTACAAAAACCTAATTAAAAAAAAATATAGAGATTTAATTAAAAATTTTGTAAAAAGATAGAGATCTATAGAATAATTAAACCATTTAAAAAAATAAAAAATTACCATGTTTGAGAATATTACTCGTCTCACTTCCATTAAAAAAAGAAAAAAAAAAGAAAAAAAAAAAGCAAATATAAGAAGAGGGGGGTTGAGTGTCGGTTGGTTGAGTGAGTGCAGATTAGTTTTTGTAAGGAATCTAATTTTGTGAGTAGCAGAGCTTCCTAAGCTTATCCCTTCTTTCCTTCTCTTCACTTCACTGTGCACCCTACAAACAACAACATCAAGACATGGAGAGTGAATATATTAGGATGCATCATAATAGGCATCAGCCTCAGCCTCAGCAGTGCAGTTCTGCTCTGGTGAAGCACATCAAGGCGCCTGCTCCTGTGGTGTGGTCGCTGGTTCGAAGATTCGACGAGCCGCAGAAGTATAAACCTTTTGTTAGCAGGTGTACCGTACACCCACAAGGTCAAGGGGACCTTGCTGTTGGTTCCCTCAGACAAGTCAACGTTAAATCCGGCCTCCCTGCCACCACCAGCACCGAGCGCTTGGAACAACTCGACGATCACCAACGTATTCTTGGTGTCACCATCGTTGGTGGTGACCATAGACTCAACGTATATTCACTATTCCTATTACTTACTTGTTCCATCATCATACCCTGAACCAATGCTAACCTCTTCATCTTTGTTTTCTGGAATTTGCAGAACTACTCCTCCCTGATTACTGTCCATCCGGAGGTCATCGAGGGAAGACCGGGAACAATGGTGATAGAATCCTTCGTCGTCGATGTGCCAGATGGGAACACCGTTGATGAGACTTGTTACTTTGTGGAGGCTCTCATCAGGTGCAACCTAAGCTCCTTAGCTACGGTTTCTGAGAGGATGGCTATGCAGGATTACGATCATCTCATCAACCAATGAGGCTATTTTGGTACCCGGCTTTGTACAGTTCATGATCATCCCAATTCATGAGTTGGACGAGATTTTCTAGTAGGCGTTGTGATCGGAGTAGCTACTAGCTAGTTGGTTTTCTCTGCTATGTTCTTGCTGCTTTTAGTGAATGGTGGTGTGGTGTGTGTTACTTTGTAAATATTTTTGTTGGGAGTGAAAAACACACTCTGCAGTCTTCAATGTTTCGTATCTGTGGCTAGAGGATAGCAGGAGATAGTGTATTGAACCTTGCTGGTTGCTGCTTTTGTATGAGTATTGTAGTTTATGTAAGATATCTGGTTATCTATTATACATTTTCCTTGCTTTGGATTTTATGTTTAGAACACCAAAGTTTGATTCTGCTCTTGTAGAATTTAGTTCTTCTCTTCATGGATTACACTTTTGCCTATTGAAGTATAGTATCATAATTCATAATCAATAGTCCTATGAGTTCTACCTAAGCAAAAGACAAAAAGAATTGATTCATAATACTAGGGTGGAAGGTGGATAACTGATGGGACTAAAGTAATTATCATATTTACCTTCAAAAAAGATCCCAAGGGAAATGTAAATAGGCAAATCTCATGAATCTACCTTTAAATCTTCATCCACACATTTGGATACATTAAGCTTACGCAGTTTGGAACCGGATACTCCACAATTCGTCAGCAGCTGCGACAGATCTCACCACCAAAATGCATTTTATTCCTCGGTTAAATATCACACATGGTCATTCTTGAAATTGCATCATAAAAAGAAAGAAAACACTAGTAAATCTTTTGCTTAATATGAATCAACCTTAAAAAAAATATAGTTGCCTTTTATCAAGGTTCGAGGGTCTTCATGTTGCATTAATCAGAAATGTGAACATGCACACAAGAGCAACAAAGGATTCTTAATCCGGAATTTGCCACCTGAAGACCAAGAACAACATATTGATTTGGAAAGACTCATGTTGAAATCCATTGAAAGTTCAACCTCCTCTTGGCGAGAAGAGTGCATGACAGTTACCAAAGTAAATCATATAAGCAACATGAAAGTTGTTCGTAGCCCCTTCAAAGACATCCAACTAAACCTGCCTTGCCATTTTACGGTGAAGACTACACTAGGCAGTGCAGGAACTTGGAAGCCTTTGAGGGAGAGCGAACAACCAATTTGCTCAAGATCATATCCTGAAACTTTTTTTTAACTCAGGCTACCTGCATGAAGTTGAGTACATCATCAATAGAGGCATGCCTCTATGCAAGGGTATATATGGTCACACACACACCACACGCACCCCTTCTTGTTTTGTGTGAATGTTTCAAGTGATTTGCGTGGGGGAAAAAGCAGTCATAGATGTCCAACACATAAATTTCAATGAAAGTCAACTCTATAAACTATCCATCAATTACAAAAAGATTGTAGAAAGTAGCATAAATTGAAGAGCACTCATAAAAGATTGTAAATAATACAACCTGCCGCATGGATCTTCAACCTAAAATGCTAGGTAAGTTTTAAGATTTTCATGTGGCAAGACCATTGCATTGTATATATAGATTTTGATATGGTGCTGGAAATTTTACACAAACGATTCCCTGCTATATATATAATTCTCTTCACGGCCTAAAACAACGAAACTCTAGGGCTGTGAAGGGATAGGAGATGTTGGAGGCTTGAAATCAGGATACTGCAATTCAAAAAGAGAAAGAAGGGAGGATAAGCATATATATAGAAAATTATATTAACAATCTCCTAATTCATTAATTATTTTAGGAACAAGGTAGTACAAAATTTCTCATCAAAACCATGGACACAAAAGCTAAAAGTTATACTATACAGGACTAAAACTTCCATGCTAAAAGCTTCAAACTTCGACAGAAATCATAGAAATAGGCAGAGATAAAAGAACTATGTATATTGGTAACAGTCAAAGGAAGTTAAAAGTTTATGAAGCATGGAAGTTGGGACATACACTTGGGTATGGTGAAAGGGGCCTTGGTGTTGCTGGAGGTACTTGTGCCTTAACTTTGGCCAAATTTATTTCAGGAGCAGGTGCTGCTACTGCCTCTACTTTGGACTCGGATATAGTGTCTGGAGGAGTAGCTTCTGCTGTCTGTAAATTGGGCTGTAAAGGGGTGGGAGATGTTGGAGGCTACAAATCAGGATACTGCAAAGCAGAGAAGGAAAAAAGGGCAACACTGATGAACATGAAGAACAACAAGCATATGTAAAGAAAATTGGCAATGGTTATGGTTAGTTACCAAACAAAATCATAAATGGAAGATCAGTTCCGAGAAAATTGGCTGCTATAAGTAAATCTAACCAATACAGAAGTGAAAATTTTATGAAGCAATGAAGTTGAGAGTTGAGACATACACTGGTGTATGGTGAAAGGGGTGTTGGAGACTTGGAGTCCCTGGAACCAATTGTGCCTTAACTTCAGCCAAATTTATTTCTGGAGCAAGGGTGCTACTGTGTATACTTTGGACTCATATAGTGTCAGGAGTAGCTTCTGCTTTCTGTACAGTCATATCTGCCATAGTAGGCTCTGGGGCTTGTTCTGATGGTGCAGGGAGAACCTTATTGTTGGTGCAAGTAGGTAGAAAAGCCTTTCCAATTTGCTAATGTTCACAACCATACAAGAACAACAGGATGTGAAGCGGGCAGAAATGAGATTTGCATTAAGCAGTGCTTTAGAAGTAGCTATACTATAGTGTTTTAGAAGTACCTTTATTTCATCACCAAGCTCCTCAGGGGAAATCTTGGTGTTCAAGAATTCATTGATCTGTTGTAGTGTTTGCTTTCGTTCCTGTCATATAAAATAAAATAACATATATGGTATGCCTCATGTACAAACATACATTGTATCCATAGACAATTTGATGACTCCACTGTACTTACCTCAGCATATAGAAGCTCCCTGCTAGCAAACTGAATAATTGCAGCTGATCCTAAAAGTTGGAGAAATGTTTCTATCTGAACAGTATAGATAGAATAACAGAATCAACAATAAGTTCTACATCGGTGTAGATATGTCGGAATATAATTTTTCTTGAGAAAAAGAGAGAGAAATAGCATGTAAAGTCAAGTCAACCTCAGTAAAAGCTAATGCACCGAGTCTGGTAGCTGCAGCAATCCCAAGAGTAACAGCCAAAATATGTTATGAACATCAAAATCTAGTATTTCCATATGATAATTTTGTCCTCAAATCCAATGAACCAAGTAATATTTTTAATGTAAATAAATTCAATTTCTCAGGCAGGATGGTACAAACATGTTCATAGTGATGAAACAAGTGCTTCTGATCCAGAATCTAGAACAACATTAATATAAACATCGGTACATTTATGAACATTATGCATAAGAATATAGATAAACTCTAATAATATAATGAAAAGTGTATCCATCTAAGACAGCAACATACATTGATAAGTTCCTTTTCTTGCCAGCTTAAATTCTCAATGGAACTAAGCTATCAATATTCATATTATGAGTGTGCATCTAAGTTGAAAATTGAAACTAATATTAGACAAAGAAGAGATACATACTCCAATAGCCTCTGCCAAATTGCCATAATATTCTAAGAATGAACATACTAATAAAAGTGATTATTCTGTTCAGGTCATTATGTCATAGCTTTGTAGCTACCTTCTAGATTCAGCAGCAGCTTGCTACATGACTACATGTAATGGAAAGGGGTTATGTGAAAGGCTGCATCTCATTCTTCCTCTTGGAACAACTGAAACTCAAACAGAGGAAGGGTTACTTAAGTTACATCCAAATAAAAATAAAAAAAAACTTGTCTCCAATTTTCAACATTTCTTGTCACCTTCTGTCAAAGACACTCAAAATTAGTTCATTTTTATTCTCTTTCTGAACTCTATAATTGAATTTACTTAGAGTAAATCAATTATAGGAGGCTTCACAAGCATGAACATCATAAATAGTAAGTGACCGCCACAATCCTGTCCTCAACGAAGCATGACACATTACTATAGTTAATCAATAACCAAGCCAAAATTTTCTGAGATTCTCTCCTCTTCAACATTGTATATTTATATGTATTAAAATAGAGCAAGGAGGGCGCAATGGTGGAAAGAGAAAACACCTCGATCATTGAGGGATTAAAAACGTCTTACATATATTAATTGTCATCACTACACGGGCAAAATCAAGAAAATGAAAACTTAGAATTGTGGAGTGGATTCAACACTCCAACAAAAACACCCTTTAAAGTTTAAACCCATACGACAAGATTTTGCCTTATAACACTTGTAATGCAATGAATTGTTAATCTGAATTCTGAAAAAAAAGCAGTCATAGATGTCCAACATGCAAATTTCAACGAGAAATCAATAGAAAGAATTCACGGAAAAGTGGATATCACCCTGTTGAACATATAACCATGTCTAAGAAGTATCAATCCATTATACAGTACAGCAGGTGGTAGGCTATACAAAAAATCTCTAGTATTGGTCTGGAGTCTGGACATAACATCAACTGCTATTATTGCTTACAGACAAGAACTGTAAATGGACAATGAAGAATACTCATTAGTAAGAGAAAGCATCATATGTGTCCAAGGTAGACAAGTCAAATTCTTGGCGTACAACATTGATCACAAAATCATCCAGCTAATCCAAAGTTAAAGCCAGATGCTGTCTTGCATAAAAGATTCCAGCTTGAAAGATCTAGAAAGACTACCACCGTTCTCTGGGACGACCGTCAGGGAACACAGGAGCAAGGACTTTTTTGTCATTTGCCGTTGAATCTTCAGCTTGTTTAATCGTCTTTCCTTGTGAAATCTCCAATATTCCATCATCCTCATCAAAATCAGGTGGTGTATCATCGTCGTCGTCATCGTCATCATTGCTCCAGTCATCGTCTTGGCCATCATTGTCTTCTTCAAATCCATCATCACTCATAAAACTATCAAGATCTGACCAGTGTTCTTCCTCTTCACCACTTTCATCTTCTCTGGTAGTGCCAGCTGTGTCTTCCATACCATCTCCAACCCTTCTGGAAGCACCTCGCTTGGGAAATCGTGGAACATTAACCAGAGAGCGAAGCTTTTCCTTTATTAGCAACAGACGATCCTTGTCTACCAACTGCGAATCACGATAACCTTCCCTCAGAAACACAGAATCCCTGTCTCCTTTCAAGGAGACATAAAACATATCAGGATGCCTTATCAACATCCCCCTCAGTTGCTGAGAGAATCTGAACTCCTCTCGAAAATGAGTAAGGTGATCAATGAGGGTTCGCTTCTCAAGAGTGAGGCTCAATATCTCATGTACAACACCACAAGCATGCTTCTCTTTCTCTGGTGTTCCTGGTTTAATCTCTGAGAAATCCGAGTATGGCGATATATAAGGTATATCTCTGAAACGCATGATCTTCCTCATCTCACCCTTAGAAAGATTAAGACCTTTAGGAAGCTTGACCCTGTTGAACTTGAGAGGTCTATCTATGATCAAATTCTGCTCTTCCAATTCCCGAATCCGATTTTCCTCTGCAGATAGCTCAGCTGCAGAAACTGCAAGCTCAGGATCCCAATGTGTCAACTCCAGAGCAGGGCCTCTCTCGGTTGCAACAACTTTGAAGTACTGCGGGTACCTGTGACAAACGGTGTCGCGGAATTCTTGTGGGAGACCCAAATCAGTCTTGAGATGAGCTATCTTCTCCAACAATATCCGCCTTTCGAGCGACATCATCAACAGTTTCCTCAGCTTTGTAATAACCAAATCCTCCATCTCATTCCTAACCTTCAACTCTTCAAAATAAAGCCTTTCAGCCTCTGGTGTCATCCTGAACTTGAGAGAGTAAACCCCTTCTTCCATAATCTCAAACACCGCAGGGAATTTCTTCAACAAAGCAATAAGCCGCCTCCTCTTATCCAGACCCAAATCCCTTCGGAACTTACCAAGCTGCTTAAGCGACATGATGCGGTTGGGTTGACTCACCAAAATCTTCCTTATCTTGAGAACAAACTTGAGCTTCTTGTCCCTCTGAATCACATTATCAAAGGGAAGCTCTTTCCTTCTCTTCACAGCTGCCCTTATTGGCCCAAAGGGCGAGGGGGCATGCACCTTTCTAATGCTATTAACATTTGCCGGTAACACAACCGAATTCAAATCCCTACCCCAAAATTGAGACTTTTGGAGGGAACAACACGGTTTGGCGGAAAGGTTTGAGTTTTGCCGGAAAGGAAGTTGATTTGAAATAAACAAGGGTAAAGAAGCGTGTGATGAAGAGAATTTGGATAACGGGAGCAAGAATTTAGGGTCCATCACCATGTGATGTAGCTGCTACCAACCTTACTCACTTCACATAACCCTAAACAAAGGAACAAAATCTGAGTACAGCAACAAAATCTCAGAAACAAAAATTCAATGAACAATAAGCAACGATTACAAAATCTCTCAATCACCTATTAGCAATCCCTCAATCACATAAACAACACTAAATACTACAACAGATTCACAGTAAAAAAAGAAATTTAACAGGTGTAAATGACAATCCATATGTTGATAATTTCATATATATATATAAGACAGTAAGAGAACAGGGAAGAGCTTCCGACAGGGACTTGAACCTGAAAGAAGTGTGTGGCATTGGACAGCTTCAGGCGGGGCTTGCTGCGAGCGACGGGAGGAGACAAAGGAGCGATCGCCGACGCGGGAGGAACGAGTTTCAGCCCCAGCGGAGAGCTTCAGAAGACGATTCTGCCTCTGACGAGCTTGCTGGACGGCGACGAAGACGATTCTCCTCTGACGCGACGAAGACGGCGACGATTCTGCGTCTGACGATTCTCCTCAGGCGCGCGACAACGACGTTCTCCTCGGCTGGGGGTCAGGAGCGCGATGACGACGTTCTGCTCGGGCTGGGTGTCAGGCGCGCGACGACGATTCTGCGGTGACCTGGAGAGTGGGAGGGGGTAGCGGATAGAGGGGAGGAGCGTGGCGGTGAGAGGGGAGGAGGGTGGCGGACGACGGTGAGAGGAGAGGTGGAGAAAATCTGAAATTTGGGTTTCAATTTTGAGAGGAGAGAATCTGAGATGAGAGGGAGGGACGGCAAAGAGAAGGGTTAGGGATTTAGGGTTTTTCAAAACTAGTATATATAATAGTGGTATTTTAGTCATTTCGTATATACGGGTACTGTATGGATGGATACACACGGGGCGGGGACCCGCCCATTTATTTCTCGCGTCCCCGTCTCCCGTTCCCGCGGTAGAAAATCCTCCCCATATCCGTCCGGGCGGGACGCGGGTACCCGGCCCGCCAGGGAAATTGCCAAGCCTAGACACAGAGGCCAGTATGTGTGGCCGTGTGGGTGTGGGTGGGTGTGGCTGAGCTTTGCAATCGACTGGAAGTTCAAAATGGCGAAGAAGCGAGATCAGCGATCCGGCCCGAGTTCGGGTCGCCGTGAAAACCGAATCCACTCATCTTCCAGGCAACTCGAGCGAGCTAATTCAGCTCCTGATGGCAGCAAACTAGTAATCTTGTTCTTGTTCTTCTTCTTCGTGTCCTCCGTCATTGCCGTGGTCGTTTACCGCTTGAGAGAATCTTCTTCTTCTTCTTCTTCTTCTTCTTCTTCTTCTTCTTCTTCGCATAAGGGATCATATGTTTATTCACGAGGCCTCGTCACAGCGGATGTCAACTACCGCGATGTTCTCTCTGTGAGTATCCTTTTCGCCCAAAACTACACTGTTTCTGTTTGGCTGCCGAGAAAGCATTCACATGTAATTGCGATTTGTGAATGAATCAGGAGAACTCCAGAGCGTCGCAAAATATTTCTCAGCGCCATTATACTTATCCCGTGCTTGCTTACATTACTCCCTGGTATTACCATTTTCTTTCACGAATCTGTCTGCTATATAGTGAGTTCTTTTCCATGTCATTCTGCATTCTGAATCTTAAATATCACAGGAATTCTCATGGTTATGAAATGGCCAAAAGGTTCAACTCTAAGTTTACGCATTTATCGCCTGTCTGGTATGAATTAAAGAGGTATGCACCTCTGTCCTAAATAACTTTACTCAAGAAATGTAATTTTGCAACTTCCACTAAATTTCTATCAGCTTTAGAGTGTGGCCTCTGTTATTCAAATCGCACGCTGATCTGGCACGCCTTCCTTCCTTTGAGGAATAGCATAACCAGGGTCGATTTGAACTGACATTAACCTGAAGTATCATGAAAATGTTTTCCATCTGAAAAGATATTTTTTATTGATGATTGAATCAGTGAGTTATTGCTCTGGCTTGAACAATAAGTTTCTCCTTCTAACTAACAACTGACTAACTAACTATCACATACACTGCCTGCCTGGCATAACTAACAGTAACTGATTCTAAACCAATTCTAACTAACTATCATCCAGCTCATCAACTTTCTTACTCAATCTTTCACCATCCTTGTTAATATATTTATTTTCTGCGCGACATCGAAATTTTAGTGGATAATACCTGATGGTAAATCCTGGGATTCCTAGTGAGATTTTTCTTTTTGGATATTGTTTTATGATTTTGCTTCATCAGTTGTTATTGCCAGCGAACAGACTAATTTGATTCTGGAGGGGAGACATAATGTTGACAGAGGATGGATCTCAGATCTTAAAAAGGCGGGAGAAGCTTTGGTACAGTTAACTATTTCTCTACACTTTGAATCTTATACTTTTTTAGCTGCTCTAAACTATTCTTGTGCCCTTATTTGTAGTGGGCTTCACTTATCCTTCCTTTATTTTCTGTTTTGTGTAGATCTTGCCAAGAGTTGTTCTGGAAGCATCTCCAGCAGAATTGCTGAAGAAGAAACAAAGGAACAAAGCTATTAATATCATAGTAACAGAGTGCAAGTAAGCTTTGATTGATTCTATAGAGTATAGATATATATCTTGAGCAAGGTTCTGATTGTTCCCAGACAAAATATATCTTTACTAATAATTTCTCATTTGTAATTCTATTATTCATTTTTACCTAAACGTTGTTTATCAGAAGTTGCCAATGGCAGCAAATATTCTGCATTCCAGATCTATGTATAAAACACTTCCTTCCATGATACATTTTCTCATTTCTGTATTTTTTCATGTGAATGATGTGCTTATGTAGAGAAATGGGATATGATGGTATTGTCTTGGAATCATGGTCAAGGTGGGCAGCCTATGGTATCTTGCATGATCCAAGCATACGGAATTTGGTGAGAATTTCATGCTTGTTTTTTTTTTTTTTTTTCTTTTTTAGATACTTTTGATACAGCTAAGCTGTGATTTGGAACTTGCCCATAATTCAGCTTATTCTTGCTCAATGCTCATTGTATGATTGTCAATATGGCACTTCTTCTTTTGCAAGCACAGGCACTGCAGTTTGTAAAACAGCTTGGAGAGACACTGCATTCTACAAGCTCGCACAGAAATAATGAGCAGCGGCTGCAGTTGATATATGTTATAGGTCCACCATCTTCTGAGAGGCTGCAAGAGCATGACTTTGGTCCAAAAGATCTTGAGACTCTAAGTGAAGCTGTAGATGGATTCTCGTTAATGACATATGACTTCTCGAATCCTCATAACCCAGGACCTAATGCACCATTGAAGTGGATTCAATTTGTTCTACGGCTGCTGCTTGGCAACTCCGGCAGTAGATCAAATAGCCTTGCCTCCAAGATACTTCTAGGCATCAACTTCTATGGAAATGATTTCTCCCTTTCAAGGGGTAAATTCCTCTCTCTTTTCTCTGTTTAGTTTCGTTATGTCACCATTTTGATTGTTCCATACATCATTGCATGAGTGGCATTGATTCTATTTGATAGTTTAAGACAATCTATATAAGGATTCTCTTTTCCTTTTTTACTTTATGTGAGAACTTTTTGTTAAAATGTGAAATTACAGATTCAGGTGGGGGTGGCGGAGCAATTATTGGAAGGGATTACCTCGCGCTGTTGGAAAAGCACAGGCCTGATTTACAGTGGGATAAGAACAGTGGGGAACATTTTTTCTTTTACGCTGATGACAGAGATATCAGGCATGCCGTATTTTACCCATCTTTGAAGTCAATTTCTTTGCGGTTAGAGGAAGCACGTTCATGGGGTTGTGGTATCTCCATCTGGGAAATTGGTCAAGGTTTGGATTATTTTTTTGACCTTCTGTAAGAGTCCATGTATGCCTAATACTTGTGTTCAGGTTTAATCGTTTATTCAGAGTTAATAGGTAGCTGTTACTGTTAGTTCTGTAGATTAGAACCTACTTCAATGCATGTTCTAGTATTCAAAATTACAAGACTATCCTTTTTAAATTGTACTTAAATTGGCCAAATATCTTTTTTCAATTATTACATTTATTGAAACTCTACGGGCGAAATATGCGATACCCTAAATTCGTAAAACTGATATGGCCGTGTGGGAACTGGGAACATGCCCCAAAGTCCAAACTTAAAGTGTAAATCGATTTATATAACACCTTTCAAGGTCAAGCAAATTGAAAAACATAAAAAAGAAGATAACTCGATATGAAATTAAGTTGTAGGAAGTCCTGAAAAATTATTTGATCCTGGAACAAAAGTTTTACTTAAACCTACTTTATGCCAGGTAGTATTAATCTTAATATTCTCCAGCACTAATGTTAGACTATTAATTAGCAACAGAATCACAGATGCAAAAAAAGAAAAACTTATTGGGTCTTGGGGTTACTTTTGGTGGCTTTTTTTCCCAATATGCTACCGTAATGTTATTTAAGGTACAACAGCACTGAGTCTCTTGATTTTACCAGTGCCGTACGCTAAAAGATTCACACTGCTTTCCCGTTCTGTTATAGAGCTTTCTTGCTGTTCTTCAGACCACAAAAATTCACTTCACAAAGTGATGAACATCACATGAAATATAGATATAAAACGGCTGCAAGTGTAGATCTGACAAGTATTTAACGCTTATCAGTGGTCACTGCTGAAATACAGAATAAGGTGAATCCAATATAGAACTTAACTCTGATGCACGTTCTTGCAAGTCAGCCTTCTTGGCCTGAAGAATGGCTAGCTGTTGGTCAATGATCTCTATCTCCTTGACGGCCTTTTCTAAGGCTCGAGAAGGAGCATCCGCTGGAGGAGAAACAATCTGCATCTTGTACTTGTTGAGCCATGTTATGTCAAAAGGAAACATGGAGAGAGCGTCAAAGAAACCCAAGAAACGAGCACAGCCATCCTCCAAAAGAACTCTCAAAGGTGTAGACTCAATATAGTGCAAGAATTCCCATAAGACATAGTAGCCGAAGCTACAGCGCACTGAGGGAAGATCTGTTAAGCGCATGGAGGGCTGAGCGGTCAAGAAGGATGCAAGAAGAGGAACATGCTCAACTTTAAGAATACCTTGCTGTGTCAAGGCAATAAGCTCAGCCTCAAAATTTATCTCACAGCTTTTCCTAACACCTATATTAAAAATAAATGGAAAAGAAGCACATGAGAGGATGTGTGTGTTTATATAACTTGTTATAAGAAGATAACAGAAAGGGAGCAATGAAGAAGGTAGAGACAATAGGGAGGAACCATTACCATTGGAAGCCGACTCAAGCTGTTGGGAGTGCATCTCATTGATAAGAGGGCCCTCTTCTTCAAAATGTGTCTCACAAATCACAGCACTTTCTCCCTCAACTTGGTCCTTGTCAATGCAAGGTTGCTCCTCCTCAGCATGGCATTCTTCATGACCGGAGGCATCCTCTCCAATATTCTTGTCCTATTGCCCTCATCAAGAAGAAAATCGTAATTAACCTAATTGATCCATCTATTTGGGCTTGGACATCAGATATTAATAAACACTTTTATTATTTGCACTTGGTCAACAATTTTTTTTTATCATTGTGGCTAAAAAATAGTGTAAGCCCTGGTTACATCCCTTCTGTTTTTTACAAACCAAAACAACAGAAAGAATGCAAAATAGTGAACCGAAGAGTAAAAATTGCATGCTGTCAAAATTGGTTACCTTCAAGAGTTTTATGACTTCCTTGGAAGCTACCTTTTCAGCTGTCTTCTCATTGTTGGCTTTAGCAGTGTGCTTGCAGGTGATCTCCTTAGCTTTCACTTCTATTGAAACTGTTACGCCATTGCCACATGCCACCCGGGACTTTTTCCTTTGATAGGTTCCTCTTTGGCATAGTTCATGCAACTCCCCAAGTGGTTGAAGCTGTGCCGTTTCAGGTGTAACTAGGGGTTCCAAAAGAGGCCTTATACTTTGGAACACAGCCTCCTTATTGTAGCCTGAATCAACATAAATGGCTCCAGCTAGTGATTCTATAATATCTGCAAGCACCTGTCCAAAATAGAAATATTATTTCATGGAGTTGTATTACAAACAAACAAACAAAATGCCAATTCAGTTCTTTCCATCCACCAAATGCTTCTTTTTGCATATTGGAAAGTTTAGTGATGAAGAGATTTACAAATTTGACAGTAATGTGAATAAGAAGTGTTTGAAATTGTTATGATAGCCCAAAGAGTTAGTGCACTGAATGACAAAAAGCTCACATTAGGGAAACATATGTCCAATTCCCATCCAAAAGTCGATTTTACAGACAACTTCTCAACTTCATTCACGGTTGCTGCAATTCGCTTGTCTAGTTCTTTTGAGTCACGGATTATGTGTTCATGCAGCTTAGCTCTAATGGCTGAAAGTGCAAAGCATTCATTAGTCACAGATATGGTCCTCATGATAGTCAGAAGTTCAGACGACTCGTTGTGATATTCCTTGTAGAAATACTGCGTGATGAGATAGTCCAGCACTGCATCACCAAGAAATTCTAGTCGCTGCAGTGCAAGTTGAGACTTAAAATATTCAGTTACACCAAATGAAAATGAGCAGTGCTGATTCGATAAGAAAAATCATACAATGTTCTTACTTCTTACTAGTACATATAGAAACTTGAAACTTGAAAGTACCTGATAATTTTCTGTGCAGTTGTAAGAACCATCAGTCAGAGCTTCTACTAAAAGGGAAGGTTCTCGGAATATGTAGTTTAATAGGGATTCTAAAAGGGTGACATTTACAAGCTTCTCCGGAGAAACGTTAAGGTGGATCTCATATGGTATAACGTTGGTATCAACCTTAATGCCAATCCAATTCATAAATGATAAAGCTGCTTCTTCACCTCCCAGTCCTGTGCTAACGAAGGTACCAATTAGTGCCGCAACAACATCTGCAACAACCTTGTGCTTCATTTTTCTTTTCATTCCACAAACATATACTCTTGTTCTGCTGGAAATAACCTCTTCTGTCAATGAGAGAAATTTGGAATTATCTCCTGGTATAATCCACTGTTTTGGATTAAAATGTCCTTTTCGAATAAAACCCTGCAACATAAATATAGCCATTGGGATAAAGTTCTAGACCATCTGTGTTACAAACTATTACTATACTCGGAATGCTGATAAAATAAAAGTATTGTCCAAGTTTTATAAAGTAGAGAGTATAGATAACAAACTAGTAAAATGATAACAAAAAGACATTAAGGACAAAACAATACCGGAAGCCTTTGGCTAGAACCAAAGGTAAATAAAGCAGCATTGCAAATGATCTTGTCCCTCATTTGAGTAAGAGAGCCCTCTCGAAGGTTTTGATTGGTCTTAAAAAGCTGTTGAGTAGCTGCATACCTTAAAAAAGAATTACCAAGTGTCCCCAATGACTCGCAATCATAGTCTTCTTGACATTCCTTTGTAGTGATTGCTTTCAATAGCTACAGGGAATAATTCAGATAGTTGAAACAGAAATAATAATAATAATAATAATAATAAAATAAATAAATTATGTAATGGTAATCACCTTGAAGACTGGGATATCCTTTTGCATGCAATTATCCAAAAGCATCTTCTTCAATCCGAAAGCCATGAGCAAGGACTCAAGCCGATGCATGATTGATGGAATAAATGTAAACGAATATATGGTACTAATTGATATTGGTGACATGATTACGGAGCAAACTTCTGGAGGCAGTTCGGCAGGCATCATGCTCGTCGACCCTAAAAATGAACATGCAGGCATGAACATAAGTTGATTTGTTTTCAATCCTAATCTGATAAAGCATGAAAGGGCCAAAGATAGAATTCTAGATATAGAAGATATGAGCAAACTATATGCTAACTATTAAGGGTTAAAGCTAACCTTTCTGCTTCATTTGTCTGCCCTTGTGCAGGTAATTTTTCACCTTAAAAAGACTCCTTGCATCAAGTAGGGTTTGATTTTCAAACTGCAATTGAATACCATAGCTGAAAATATGAAACAAGAATCAAGTTATCTATAGCCCTGAATGGGAAACAAAATAAGCAGATGACTAAGCTATAAAACATACTTACTTGTTTTTGAAGTGTTCCTTGTAAGTAGGAGCTCTCTTACCTCCGTTCCGCAGACGCGAGTTTCCATTCAAGTCCATTATGCCATCAATGATATAAATAGAACCATTGTGGAAAGCTTTGACCACACAATTTTGAAGTTTGCAAGAGCAAACCAATCCGGTTTTGGTCATCACAGGATGAGGATAATACCAGCAGTTACATTGATCTTCAGATAAAAAAGGAACAGAAGAGACAGTCTTCCAATCAATACTTGAATTCGAAAGCCTCTGGTTCAGTGTGGTAGCTGGCAGCAGAAGATAATCAATCTGGGGTTCATCTCCCAAACAGAACTCATCTGAGACATCATCGTTATGCAGAAGGATCCTAAAGAGGGTGGTCTGAAATCTTCTACATCTTTGAACCTGCAGAATCAAAACATTCAAATTCAAATTCAAATCTTCTACAACACAGCTACAAGGAAATGAGAACAAGTAATCCTACCAAATGTGGGCTAAGATGAATGGTTTCTACTTGTCTGAGGCTTAATAACAAGTTTCCCCTTTCAACGCGCATTTCGAATTTTGTGCTTGCAATTTCAGGGTCAAGTTCAGTCCTCAATGCAAGCACAATGTCATGAACCCCTATGGGATCGTCATAATCCTGCTTCAGCTCTATCAAGTAGCAATAGTATGTTACAGTGCAAGCATCTGATGAACAATTCACCAGTTCGGAAGGGATATATGCATCGTTAACTGCAAAATCCAATTAAATATCAATTCTGAACCATAACCAAAATTAATTGCCAAAGTATCAATTTCAAAATAATCAGAGTTACCGAATTCTTCCATGAGAAGTTGTAGTGCAGGATTACAGTTCGAGTAACCTTGTTAAGAGTTGACCAAAGTTTTGACTTTTGAGTCAATGAGAGAAGGTGATCGGAGCCTTAACGAAGAAGCTGTTTGGTGCGTGCTTAGTTGAGTGTGTGTCCGAAGATGGAAAGACAACCGACGATGACTATGACTATGAGGGAGATTTTCTTGTGTTTTGTTTTCTTGGCAACTCCTATTGTGCTCCACACTTGTTGAGAGTTGAGATACACCAAACACACACAATATTGTGATCTCATCTTCACTTTTTATAAGTGTATTAGCTTATTATTTTACTTGACTAATCCTCTAATATGTGAATTATAGTTTTGAATATTGAAAAAAAAAAAAAAACTTGATTTTTTATTTACTAAATACTGGATTTGTTTGGTAAATTCTAAAAAAAATAGAAGATATTTTAGATTCATGTAAAAATATATGTTAAAATATTAATTATATCGATTTCGTTACACATTTAAGTATTTTTGTCAACTAAATTCAATCAAATTGATCAAAACTCAATAAAATATCCTCACATAACGTGTCCTAAAATTACACACTTTTCTTTTTTCACATATTTTTTTTTTCATCGTCGTTTTTTTATTACTGTTGTTGTTGCTGTATTTTTTTATTATTATTATTTCTTTCTTTTCTTCTGTCTCTGAAT
>NC_029790.2:17922963-17923320 GCF_000816755.2 Arachis ipaensis | reverse complement strand
AAAAAAATTCTTTTCTTTTTCTCTCTTTCTAAATAATTATTGCAGTAATTTTTTTGTTTTTATTTTTCTTAAAAAGAAGAAGATGATAATGATAAAGAAATGGAGGAAAAAAAATTTTTAATTGTGTAGAATTTATCAAAAAATAACACTAAAATATTATAATCACGATACAAGAAGTTTCTTAATTTTGAATAGAAATTTTTTAATCGTAACAGATTTTTATTAAAAGGGTGAAACAAGAATAATTATAAGTAATGACCGAACCATAAATTTTATAAAAGGGGACAAATTAAATACAAAATAAATTAAAATATAACAAAACAAAAAATTAATAAAATATAGTTTATAACATATATG
>NC_029790.2:17895430-17922735 GCF_000816755.2 Arachis ipaensis | reverse complement strand
TGATATAGTTACTCATAGAGAATTGAAATGTATTTTTTTGTTGTGTATCCAATAGTCAATACACTTATAGTCTTATTATTTTTTTCAATGATTTTTTTCCACTGTATGGGTATAGAGAGAATTGCAATGAGATTTTAAAAACTCTATACTAATTTTCAGTAGAAAAAAAAAGTGTACATTGTATTTTTATAGAGAATTAGAAAAATAATTAAAATTTTAGTTGGAAGATGGGTCATGTTAATAGCATTACTTTAATTATAATGAGATACTTGTTAGTTATTATTATTATTAACATATTATAATTGCCAATAGTCCAATATAAATTATACTTTTTTTGGTAACTCAATATAAATTATACTTAATGAGCTTCTATAGTATACTTTATTTTAAAATCTAATATACATATACTAGATGCATATAACATTACTATTTTAATTTTTTAAAAACAAACGGCGATAACCATCTTAGGCCCCGTAAATCCATTACCATGTGTTCATAATACGCAGCGGAAGAAAAGAAAGTAATCCTTAAAAATTTATTTTGTGTTTAAACTTTATTCCAATAATAAACAATATATAGATCAAATCTAAATACATGTGTGTACGTTAGTAAAAATCACTTTCTCCATCGATGGTACGAAGGTGCTATGCGTATCCACACCGAGACTAATCTTTGCTGTCAACCCATTGACCAATGGACATCTGATCTAAATTGAGAAACCTCTTGCAACTCTTTGCACGCCATAAAATTCTTCTCCAAGAATCAGGCTCACATACGTTTTTGTGTGTAGAGGTAAGAGAATAAAACATTATTCTCATCTGTATTACATTCTTCTACTCTTAGCATACATATATATAGAATGAGATTTGTTACTGATTTTAAATTTGATTCTCAATTCAAATTTAAATCATATCTTAAATTCCAAATCTGAATCTTTCAAATTTTATAAATCATATCATAACTCAATTTGAAACAGAATCAGTTAGGATCTCATCCAAATTTAAAATTCAAATTCAGAAATAAAATAACTAATTATTCTCAAATCTCATTTAATATTCTCAATTATCATACTATTATTATATTCTTGGTGCTAGCAAAAAATATAATAATATTCCATCTGAATTAATATAATTATTTATTTGATCAAATCAAAATAATAATTAAATAATTCTACAGTAAAGATTAGAACACTCGTTAGTGTGTAACCCCATAGATTCAATACTAAGCGGGTAGTAAATTAGTCATACTAAATTTACTAATCAAGGTTGGCGTCTAACAACACTCCTTAACGACCCGATAGTATGAAGTAATATAATTTTTACTAAGAACCTTAGAAGAACAAAGTAATTCCTTCCATCTTTCCAGCTCTTGGTTAACCCTTAGAGTATGGTTTAATTGTCAAACTCTAACTTGTTACCATTATTATAATGAACTGTGAATGACCTAAGAAACTTATTTCTTCATTCATTCAATCCCCTTGGCCAAGGTTTTATTCATCTCAATCATTATAATCATAGAGCTCAAACTCTTTACCGAGAGTTGACGGATTCCTTATTGACTAATCATTAATTCTACAAATATTTAAATCATACCCAATATCCATTCAACTAGCACCCTAGGGTATTAGGTGTCCGGAATCAAAGTATAATAAATACATTGTTAATTACTATGACAATCACAGGTCAAAGGAGACTCTATTACTATGTTCATCTTGGGAATATCCTATTGACAAATATACGGTAATTATAACCATTAGGAATTCTCAAAATGAGTCAGTTCAATGGTCATATTTCTATATGCACCATCTATATATATAATTTAAGAGGAGTGCTACACATACAAGTCTTTTTGACTTACAAGTCTTACAAGTTACTAGGCCTTTTAATGTGTTATTCAACATTTCCTATTTTCAAAGCGCTGCACTCAGAACGGTTCTTCTTCTTCTTCCTCCTCTTCTTCTTCTTCTTCTTCCTCTTCCTCTTCCTCTTCCTCTTCCTCTTCTCTTCCTCTTCCTCTTCCTCTTCATCTTCCTCTTCCTCTTCGTTTTTTTTTTTTCGATTTTCATAGTTTCTGAAATCAAGCTTTGAAATCGTTTTGAAGAAGAAGAAGCAGCAGAAGATGAGGAGAAGGAGAAAGAGTTCTGAATTATGCAACGAATTTTGGGTGTATTTCTTAAATACTTTGGGTGTATTTTTCGTAATCCTTTGGGTGTATTTCTGTAATCCTTTTGAAGATAATGGAACTTCAGAAATACACCCAAACGATTACAGAAGTACTCCCAAAATGATTAGAGAAATACACCCAAACGGTTACAGGAATTTACCCAAACGATTATAGAAATACACCCAAAGGATTACAGAAAATACACCCAAAGGATTTAAAGAAATACACCCAAAATTTGTTAAAATACATCTTATGCATAATTCAGAACTCTTTCTCTTTCTCCTCCTCATCTTCTAATGCTTCTTCTTCTTCAAAAACGATTTCACCATGAAAAATCGAAAAAAAAAAGATAAAACAGAGAGAAAGAATGTAAATGAAGAAGAAGAGGAAGACGATGAAGAAGAACATGCAGAAACGAAAGAAAAGGAGAAGAAGAAGAGTAAGAGGAAGAAGAACGTGCAGCAAGAAGAAGAAGAAGAAGGAGAAAGAGAAGGCAAGAAACGAAAGAAAAGAAGAAGGAGAAGACGAAGAGGAAGAAGAATGGTTCGAAGCGTGTTTTGAGCGTTAGTTTTAATTGAACTTGTAAGGTTTACAAGCCTTAATCGCTTGTATGCCAAGAATTACTCATAATTTAATAAATGAGATCTATTAATTTTCATCCAATGAAGACCATTATATATATATATATATATATTGATCTTTTCGGATTATTAATGTCCTTTTTAATAATCTTATGACCAAGAACAATTTAGATTAAATTATAAAAGATTTATCTCTCAATATTATGATCACTATCACAATGATAAATCTATAAATTTAATCAAGACCTTATTATATTAACATTTTAATATAATAACAATAACAAATTATTTGACATGTGATTGATTGAATTGTAGTCATACTACTTATTCCCAACATATAATTTATCAAAAAAATAACACCAAAATATATTATGTTACAATTTTTTTTTTAATTTTGACATAAAAAAATTTTAAACATGATAAAAAAATTTTAACTATATCATTTTTATCTAAATAAAGTATTTTTTTATTATTAAACTAGTTGAGTGGTATTGAATTCATATATAAGAGGTTTAACTATTTTTGTGTTATTTACATCAAATCAAATTAATGTAATTTTTGGGTTCCTAAATATATTTTGCTAGTTTAGCGAGTTAAGGTTTGGATTAGTGTTTTTTTTAAAGATTTATTTTATCATTCACTAAAAATTCCTATGTCAGATCAACTAAATAATGGGATTTTGTTACCACTGAATTGATTGTATTGTATTGAACTAATATAAGAGATTTAGTCATTTATGTGTTATTTGTAATAATTTAATGTGTGAATCTGAAATACATTTAAACGTATTTTGTTAGTTGAATGAGTTAAAATTTTAGACTTATGATCTTTTAAAGATTTCTTGTATCACTCACTAAAAAATTATATGTCAATCACCCAAAATTCATGTGTCATTCACAAAAAATTCATGTGTTATTTTACAATTAAATTATATGTTTTTATTATCGTTGAACTAATTATGATATTTAGCTATGATGACGATGATAATGAATGAGGAGAAAAAAGAAGAATAAATCAAACGAAAAAAGAAAAAAAAAAGGAGGTGGCGACGACGACGATAACAGAATAGGAAGAGGATGAAAAAAAAGAAGCACGCGTAAAGTGACTTAATTGAACTTGTTTAAAAAATTACTCAGTTGTGTAGTTTTTTTATAAATTATATTTAGGCACACTAATTTAAAAATGTTTTTATGTTTATTTATTTTGATAAAAGACTTTTTTTTTAAGTAACAATATCTTTCTTAAAAAGTTGAAAATTGTGGTCTTCAGAAAATATGTTTTTTATTTTCATGGTATTTTTACTTAAAAAAAAAATTGTGAAACACGCTAAAATTTTAAAAAATATCTTTTGTATTAAAAATATTTTTTTTTTAATATTATTTTGAGTAGAGTATCGTTTTTATCTCCAACGTTTGAGGTAAGTCCTAAAGTTGTTTCTAACGTTTTAATCGTCTTATTTAAGTCCCTAACGTTTTAAAATTGACTCAATGTTGTCCTGACGTTAGGGATCCGTTAACAGAATTGACGGCGGGACAAAATTGAGACGATTTTGAAACGTTAGGGACTTAAATAGGACGAAAACTTTGAGGACAAAAATGATACATAGAAATAAATTTTAGTTTTATCCTTTAATAATATCAATTTTTTACTGTACATAGTATTCAATTATTTTTAATCACATCTAAGTAAATTACACTTAATCACATTACTTTCATTTTAAATAAATTTATCTTTTTATAATTTTACACTTAAAGTTAAAAGTTAATATAAAAATATAAAAAAATTATTTATAATAAAAGTAATGTGATTAAGTGTAATTTACTTAGATGTAATTAAAAATAATTGTATATTATGTACAGAAAAATTGATATTATCGAAGGATAAAATTAAAATTTATTTCTATGTATCATTATGTCCCCAACGTTTTCGTTCTATTTAAATCCCTAACATTTCAAAATCGTCTCAATTTTGTCCCAGCGGCAATTCTGTTAACGGATCCCTAACGGCAGGATAACATTGAGCCAATTTTAAAACGTTAAGGACAACTTTAGAACTTACCCCAAACGTTGAGGATAAAAACGATATTTTACTCTATTATTTTTGTTTTCCATAATATTTACTAGTCCAACAAATTAAGGAATAATTCGTCGTAAATCGAAACTCAATTTAAAGGTTTGTAGCTAATAGGGTGGCAGGTTGCTACATGCAACAAACGAAATTCAAACCCCAAAACTTATTTAAACAAATAAGTGAACTAACTACTCGATTAACTCAAACATTTTTTTTTCCTAATCATTTAAAGACATCTAAACAGTAAACACATATGAAGAAAACAAATCATGTAACGAAAAATTTCAATAAATTTTTTCAAGGATAATTGTTCTATCATAATTTTCCATTATTTAGTTTAATATTTATTATAATTTAATTTTGATGGATTGATAATTTTTTATAATCTTTGAATTAAATTTATACATTCAAATAATTTTTTTTGAGTGAGGGGTAATATTTTTATTTTTGTTCAAACTAAAAAATATTATTTTAATTTTCTTTCTCATAAATATTACTAAAATTATATAGTGTAACAATAGTCCAAAAATTATTTATTATATTAGTTTATTATTGGTGATATGTATATGAGTAACACAATAAAGAGTTAAATGTAGGGTGGCTGAGCTTTTCGCAGTCCACGAGTTGTTGATACTATCTTCTCACCTAGGGGTGTACGCAGATCGGGTCGGATCGGATATGGTCGGAAATTCGATCCGATCTACATAATTTCTATCAGATGGGATCAGATATGATATTTGCATTTTTTAGTGTCAGATCCGATCTGATCCGCATATTTGCGGAACAGATCGGGTCAAATATCAGGTATATCTGCATAATTAAGCATTCTCTTTTTAATCATATTTCTACGTAAAAAAAATTCAATAAAAATATTTCCTTCACACTTTTAAACCTATTTATTCCTAAAATATTTTTAATCAATTTTTTTAATAACAAAAATAAAATAAAATAATATATGAATAATAACTACTAACTAAAACATACAAACAAGTAAATATAATACCATATATATATTTACTTTTTTTAATTATTATTGTGTGGATCTAAGGATCTGCGGATCGAATACGCGGATGTAGAGCTGATATCCGCGATCCGATCAGACTGCGGATTGGATCGTATCCACAATTTTCGGATTGGATGCGGATATTTACCGCGAATATACGGATATGATCCGATCCATGAACACCCCTATTCTCACCTATAGTAAGATGTTGGTGAGTTGTCCCGCATCCATGACCTACCCGCGAGTGATAAGGTACGATGCGATATATATTGAAACAAAAATATTATTCGTACACCAAAATTATCCACTAAAACCAATTATCAATATATTTGTGTATAAATACATGTGTTGTTTAATTTATTTTTAATATATATTTTATATTCTAACATGTATTTTATACTAATGACTGATTTTAATATATACGTAGCGTAGTCGACACTGATAATAAAAAGATTGGTCTCATTCTTTTTAAGATGTATATTGATACGTATATTTTAATTTTGTCATTCTATTTTGTATCTCTATTTTTATTTTTATTTCTATCTAACTATCTCATTGTTAAAAAAAACTATATATTTTAGTGTCTATATATTTAATTAAATTTTAATTTTGAGATATTAAAAAATTAAATAATTTAGTAAATGCCTTATGAAATAAATATTTTAACTTCTAAAAAAATATTATATATATATATATATATATGAGTAAACTACCATTTATACCCACAAAAGTTGAAAATGCTGACATATCTACCCATAAAAAAAGAAAATTACCATTTGTACCCATAAAAAATGATTTTTACAAGCAAAATTATTCAAACCCTAAAAAATTACCTAAAATCCCTAAATTACCCTTATCTTCACCACCACACCACCTCTTTCACCCAATCACCTTTCTAACCCTAACCCTAACCCTCTTCACCCAGCCATCACCCCCCTTTTCCTTTCTAATCTCAAATTCCACCACCATCACCACCACTACTATACATCCATCATCATCTTCTTCACATGCAGCAGCAGCAGCAACAACAACAATAGAAAAAGCAGAGAAAAAACGGTTCTTCCTCATTGAACAGCGTCGACGACGATGGTGGCAGTGACACCCACCGACGCTGTCGCGTCGCCCTCTCCTCCTTCTCCGATCTCTTGCGCGCTCTCTTTCTTCCAAACCAGCGACAACGACAGCGACAAACTTAATCAATGGCGGCAACAGATGTGACGGAGCCGGCAGCAGCAGGGTGCGATGGCGGCGACAGCTCCCCCTTCCTTGGTTCTGGCTCGCATCTCCTCTTTGGGCTCCCTCAACAATGGCGACAATGATGCGATAGCAACAGCGAGTCCCACGTTGCCAGTGCGGTCTCGCTCCCCCTCCTCTTCTCTTCTTCTTCCTCGGGTGGGGGTGTGTAAGGAATTTTGCAGGTAAGAGAGAGTGTGGGGGCAAAGAATCTGAAGATGGTTCTGTTGTTGTTGATGATGGTGAAGTCCTTTTTCTGGGTTGAGAATTCGAAGAAGCAGAAGAGAAAGAGAAAAGCAAAACACAGAAAGAAAGCGAGAGAAAGAGAAAGAGGAAGGAGTTGGCAGAGTTGACGAATTATGGTGGCGACGACGAGCTCAGAAAATGAAGGAGAGAGAGGGGATGGGTTAGTGGTGGTGGTGGCAGTGGTGGGGAAAAGATGAGAACATTGAGAGAGAGAGAGGAGAGGGGGGAGGGGAGGAGATGATAATGGTAGTGGTGGAGAGAAGGATAATTTAGGAATTTTATTTAATTTTTTAGGATTTGGATAATTTTGCTTGTAAAAACCATTTTTTATGGGTACAAATGGTAATTTTCTTTTTTTATGAGTAGATATGTCAGCGTTTTAAACTTTTGTGGGTACAAATAGTAGTTTACTCTTTTAAAGTAAGTGTCCAATTCTTATTGACACATAAACTAAAATATAAAACCGTGTGACAGGTAGGTGATCTAAATCAATATTTACCCGCTAATTTATTTTAATATTGTGAGAGGGAAAATAATCAAAATATCATGTAAATATTTTTTAAAAGGAAAAAAATAACTTCCTCTAAATTTTTTTTGGATGACATTATTTTGTAGGATTGAAATTCAAATCCTTATCATGGACGTCCGGTTTAAGAATTTGAAGGTGGAAGCATAGCTTCAGACTAAATCTCTAAAGTAGTCTCTTAAATTCATAATTTTTATAATTTTAATTTTTCAAATTCAAAATTATTTATACTAATTTTTGAGATTTAGTTTTAGATATTATTTTGGTCCATGAACTTTTTTTTAGTATTAAATCAACGAACGAAGTATTGAATTGGTTCTTACTTGCCATGTTAGACACATGACTAAATATTATCGTTTTATTTTGACATTTAAATAAGGCAAAAACAAAAAGAGAAAGAAAAATTTATATGATGTACAAATTATTATATCTTCCTTCATTCTCTAAAACGACCTCGTTTTTACCTTATTTAAAAGCAAAAATAAAAAGATATTATTTAGTCATGTGTCTAGCATAACAAATCATAACTAGCTCAATATTTTATATGTTAACTCAATATTAAAAAGAATATAAAAATCAATATAATATCTAGACTTAGATTTCGAAAATCAGTACAATAAATTTTAAATCTAAAGAATTAAAATGATAAAAATCATGAATTTCAGAAATTAATTAAAAAATTTAGCCGCAAAACACCGCGGGACACGCCGCCCGGATCACCTTTGCCGGGAAGACTTTCGATGCTTCACCTTGAATACTCCTTAAACCAGACCGATTAAACCATCGGCTCTGATACCACTTTGTTGGGGCCACCGTGGGGAGCTCTCGACAACCGGGGAGAATTCGGGGAGGAATCAAGTGAGAGAACATAAAATGAGAAGACACCACATCCAACTCAAAACCTTAAGGTGTCAAGTTAATGGGTCTCTCATCTTATAAACTCCTCACTCTTCCATGCTTTCTTTGATGTGGGACTAACTTCAACACTCCTCACACTTGCAACACTAACACATACCATGACCCAACACTAAGACCCAGGTCCAAATAAACCAAAAAGGTCCAATCTAAAGATTGGCTTTCGCTATCCACCGACCTCCTTATAAGGAGGTCGGATCAAATATAGACTCCACTCCAAAGAAGTCGGGATCAAAGGATAGTTGGCAAATAACACTTATTCAAATAAGTAACTGCTCATAAAATCTCTCAACCCACTTCCAAGAGCCATATCTCAACAACCCTAAGATAAAGGGACGGTTATCCACCTTAAAAAGTGGAATTACTCCAACGGTGGTTATTGGTTCACTACTATAAATACACTGACACCCCTCAGGTATCTCTAAGTTCTAATACTCTCCAAACCTGCCAAACCCTTTGGTGACTTAGATATCAGAGTGTTTTTGCAGGTACCACCCCCCATTCCATTATACATACAAGTCGGACGGCAGCTCCAGACGCAAGCCAAGTTGGAGATCACCTCTTTCTGACGTTTGGGCCAACCTCACAAGTCTAGCCCATTAATCTCCGGTTACCCAACGTAATATTGGCGCCGTTGCCAGGGACCCGAGAGATCAACCAGTAATGGCGGACAATTTTAACGAGGATGGAAACACAGCGTCTGATTCTGAGCAAGAGAATCAAGATGCTGGTAACGATGACAGAGCTATAGTCACTCACCAAGGAGTGACTAATCAGCACTGAGAAGGTACCTCAGGGGTGAAAGACCCAAAGAAAAACTCCTTTGAGGGACACGAATCCGGCAAAGGAGGACAACCCTATGCAACTGATTTCATGGGATTGTTCATGGCCACCAGGGACGGTTGGAACAGCTGGAGCAAGAGCTGGAACCGCAACGAGAGGCAGAGAGGAATTTGAAAAGTGAGATCGAGCGATGAAAGGAGCTTGAAGAAAAGCTCCTAAGATTAGAGTCCTCTCTCCGAGGTTGAAACTCTTGCAGTGACCGAGAAGATTCTCTCTTAGGAAGGGAAGACCCGTTCAGCGAGGGTATAATGAGGGCAAAAGTTCCAAAGAACTTTAAAAGCCCTGATATGGACCTCTACGATGGAACTACTAACCCAAAGCATCACTTAAGCAATTTTAAAAGTCGGATGTATCTAGCCGACGCTTCTGATGCCACTCGCTGCAAGGCTTTCTCGACAACCCTGACGAAAGCAGCAATGAAATGGTTCGATGGCCTCCCACCAAGGTCAGTCACTAGCTTCGACGACCTCTCTCGGAAGTTCCTGATGCGATTCTCCATCCAAAAGGACAAAGTAAAGCACGCATCGAACCTCCTGAGAGTAAAACAGGAGGTCGGAGAATCTCTAAAGGACTACATAGAGAGGTTCAACAAGGCGTGTTTAAAAATCCAAGACCTACCCACAGAGGCAGTGATTATGGGCCTAGTAAATGGACTCCGAGAAGGTCTCTTCTCTCAGTCCATCTCGAAAAGGCACCCGACCTCTCTGAGCGATGTACAGGAGAGAGCTGAAAAGTACATCAACATAGAGAAAAATGCCAGACTGCGAGAGCTGAACTAGCGACCTGAGCACTCTCACTCATCAAATGAGAAAGAGAGAGAGCCCAAGAAAAAAGAGGAAGTCGGCCCTGAAAGGCCTAGGAGATATCACTCCTATACTCCTCTACAAGTTTCCTTACTTGATGTCTACAGGGAAAATTGTCATATTGAAAGACTACCTCCCCCTAGGCTCATTAAAAACAAAATGGGGGGAAATCATAGTGACTACTGTGAGTACCATAAACTATATGGTCACTCAACAAATGATTGTTACGACCTAAAAAATGTGATAGAAAAGCTGGCTAGAGAAGGTCGGCTTGACAGGTATCTCATGGAAAGGTCGGACCATCATGGCAAGAGAAAGCGAGACGACGAGGACTGAAGAGACCCGCCACCACAGACCCCGGAACATATACATATGATCTCGGGAGGGTTTGCTGGAGGTGGTCTGACAAAGTCGTCTCGCAAAAGGCACCTGAAGGAAGTCTACCACGTCGGGGGCAAAATTCCCGACCTCCCAACCATCTCTTTTACTAAAGAAGATGGGCAAGGTATCATTCCTGGACATGACGATCCAGTTGTGATAACCATGATCCTTGCCAATGCCCATCTACATAGAACCCTGGTGGATCAGGGGAGTTCGACCGATATCCTATTCAAACCAGCATTTAATAATCTGGGATTGGATGAAACGGAGTTAAGAGCTTACCCCGATACTCTATATGGGCTGGGGGATACACTAATAAAGCCACTAGGATACATACCCCTACACACAACTTTTGGAAAAGGGGCAAAATCAAAAACTCTGAGCATCGACTTCCTAGTCGTTGATGTGGGTTCCGCCTACAATGCTCTAATAGGCAGAACAACCCTAAATCGGCTTGGAGCAGTGGGGGTATCCACTCCCCACCTTTGCATGAAATTCCCAGCATCAGAGAGAATTACAACCATTAGGGGAGACCAAAAATTGGCAAGAAAATGTTATAATGAAAGCCTGAACCTGAGAGGAAAGGGCAAGGAGGTGCACAGAATTGAGCTCGAAGGAATCAGAGCTAAAGAAGAGTTGCGACCACAACTCGGGGGAAAAACTGAAGAGGTACAGGTCGAAAAAGAGGAAGAAAAAAATACCAACATAGGAGCCAGCCTGCAAGAAAATATGAACCAGAAGCTTATAAGGCTCCTACAAGAGAATTCCGACCTCTTTGCCTGGAAAGCGTCCGACATGCCAGGGATAGATCCCAAACTCATGTCGCATAGACTATCAGTGTACCCCGGATCGCGACCTGTTCAGCAAAGAAGACGGAAGCTTGGACCTGAACGGGCCCAAGTGGTGGAAGAGCAAATACAAGCCCTCCTAGAAGCCAACTTCATCAAAGAGGTTAAATATCTGGCGTGGCTGGCAAATGTGGTGCTGGTCAAAAAGCAAAACGACAAGTGGAGGATGTGCTTCGATTACACCGACCTGAACAAGGCGTGTCCTAAAGACCCATATCCACTCCCAAACATTGATACCTTGGTAGACTCCAGCTCAGGGTATCAATACTTGTCGTTCATGGATGCGTACTCGGGATATAACCAAATTCCGATGTATAAGCCGGATTAAGAAAAAACATCTTTCATCACGTCAAGAGCAAACTATTGCTATGTGGTCATGCCTTTTGGGTTAAAAATGCAGGAGCCACATATCAAAGGCTGATGAACAAGGTGTTTGCACCTCACCTTGGGAATCTAATGGAAGTCTATGTAGACAACATGCTAGTAAAAACCAAGGATGAGGCCGACCTCTTGACTGACCTCTCGCAAGTCTTCAACACCATTAGGATGCATGGGATGAGGTTGAATCCCGCAAAGTGCACCTTTACTGTGGAGGCAGGAAAATTTTTGGGATTTATGCTTACACAAAGGGGGGTTGAAGCCAACCCCGACAAGTGCAAAACAGTCCTAGAAATGAAAAACCTGACTTGCTTAAGAGAGGTCCAGTAGTTGAATGGTCGACTTGCAGCTCTCTCCAGGTTCTTGGCAGGATCAGCGCTAAGATCCCTACCTCTCTTCTCTCTACTAAGAAAAGGATGCCAGTTCGAACGGACTTTTGAGTGCGAAGAAGCATTCCAGGAGTTCAAAAGGTTTTTAAGCCAACCTCCCATTCTGACCCGACCTAAAGTTGGGGAGAAACTCGTCCTGTATTTGTCCGTAGCCGACAAAGCTGTAGCATCATCCCTAATATGGAAAGACGAGGACGGGCAGCATCCTGTATACTTTACCAGCAAAGTCCTACAAGGCCCTGAATTAAGGTATCAAAAACTTGAAAAGTTTGCGTATGCCTTAATCGTAGCCTCTCGAAGATTACCACCTTATTTTCAAGCACACACAATTAAAGTTCGAACGAACCAGCCCATGAAGCAAATCCTTCAGAAAACAAATATTGCGGGTAGAATGACTCAATGGGCCATAGAACTATCCGAGTTTGACCTTAAGTACGAAACTCGGATGGCCATTAAAGCCCAATGCCTCACCGACTTCATGGCAGAATATGCAGGGGATCAAGAGGAAGCCTCCACTACATGGGAGCTATACGTGGATGGATCCTCCAACAAAGTCGGAAGCGGTGCAAGCATAATATTAGTCAACCAGGAGGGAACCCAAGTAGAAGTCTCCCTCAAATTTAAATTTCCGGCTTCTAACAATCAAGTAGAGTATGAAGCATTGATTGCAGGGTTAAATCTGGCCGAAGAAGTCGGTGCGACCAAAGTAGTCGTATTCAGCGACTCCCAGGTGGTGACCTCCCAAATAAATGGAGAGTATCAGGCTAAAGACCCCAACATGAATAGGTACTTAGACAAAACCTTGGAGCATCTTAGGCATTTTTCAGAGACCGATGTCAAACACATAACTTGGGATCTCAACAGCAGAGCAAATGCACTCTCCAAACTAGCAAGTACCAAGCCAGGAGGGAATAATAGAAGCCTGATTCAAGAAACTCTCCAAGAACCCTCAGTTACAAAAACAGAGGGCAGACAAGACGTCCTTGAAGTATCCGGATTGGACCTCGGATGGATGAACCCACTAATCGAATACATCAAATTCGACATCCTACCCAAAGAGGAAAAAGAGGCAAAGAAAATCCAGAGGAAAGCACAAAACTACACTTTGGTAAAAAAATATCCTCTATAAAAGAAGAGTAGCTACACCATTGTTGAAGTGTGTCCCGACCTCAAGGACAATAGAAGTCTTAGAAGAGGTCCATACTGGTATCTGTGGGAACCATCTCGGAGCAAGGTCGTTGGCTAGAAAAGTCATACGCGCCGGGTTCTACTGGCCGACCTTGCAGAAAGATGCCACCAACTTCGTGAAAAAATGTCAGCCATGCCAAATGCATGCAAACTTCCATGTCGCTCCCCCCCCCCGAGGAGCTCATTAGTATAACTTCTCCATGGCTTTTTGCAAAATAGGGATTGGACCTATTGGGACCCTTTCCCCAAGCGCCTGGACAAGTAAAGTATCTAATAGTGGGAGTAGATTACTTCACGAAGTGGATCGAAGCAGAACCATTAGCCACCATCACAGCCCAAAGAAGTCGGAAGTTCCTCTACAAAAATATTATCACAAGGTATGAAGTCCCTGACTCCATTACTACTGATAATGGAACTCAGTTCACTGACTTCACCTTCAGAAAACTGGTAGCCAGTATGAAGATCAAGCATCAGTTCACCTCGGTAGAGCACCCGCAAGCAAACGGACAAGCTGAAGCAGCTAACAAAGTCATACTGGCTGGGTTGAAGAAAAGGCTGCAAGATGCAAAGGGAGCATGGGCTGAAGAACTCCTTCAAGTACTATGGGCTTATCGGACTACACCTTAGTCTGCCACAGGAGAAACACCCTTCCGACTTGCTTATGGTATATAAGCCATGATACTAGTCGAAATCAACGAGCAAAGTCCAAGGGTGACCTTCTACGACGAGGTTTTGATCTGTTTGTCATTAAAGCAAAGAATGACAAACAGGTACAACAAGAAATTCATTCGAAGAAGCTTCGCCCCAGAAGATTTGGTTTTGATCAGAAATGATATCAGAGTCAACAAGTCGGGAGAAGGAAAGCTCGCTACCAACTGGAAAGGGCCATATAAGATAAGTGAAGTCTTAGGAAAGGGATACTACAAGGTAACCGACTTGAACGGTACTGAGCTACCAAGGTCGTGGCATGCTTGTAATATGAAAATGTACTATAGTTAAAAGCGAACTTCACTCCTTGGTGTACTCTTTTTCCCGACTTCATGGTTTTTTTCCAAAAAGGGTTTTCCTGATGGGGGTTTTAACGAGGCATCAAAGTGGAAGCTAGGGAAGAATAAGTGTTGAAGACTCCCCTAGTAGCAAAAAAGTACCTTCATCAAATGAATAAAGATCTTTTTACCACATCTCTTTATAAATTCCAATAGCTGTTATCATTATTCTATGAAATGCACAAACTTAAGCTTGATAAAACGTAAAAATCCCATGCTCGACCTACGCGGTCGGTAGGATAAAACGATGAGGTACAAGTTGGTGTAAAGAGGTTACACGATCGATCATAGTAACTCGGAATTCCAAAACTTAAAACGACTACTTAGTCAGAGGAACCGAGAAAATAGAAATGCATCGCAAAAATAACCTAAGTTACAAAAACTCAATAAGCGAAAATTGAGTACAAGGAATACAAAAAGAGACAAGAAAACCCATAAAAAATCAAAGACAGAAGCTGTCTCAAGTAAATCAAGTAACTTAGATAAAATACAGCCTGTCAAGATGAAAGGTTTTTTCAAAGCAAAAAGATCGAAGAGGTTTTTTCTACGAGAAACCTAGCAAAAGAAATTGCAGAAAGCATGCACGCACCAAATATGCTATAAAGCTCTTATCCAAAAAAGGGCAAAAAGTTAAAAGCGCATTTTTTGTTAACGGCCTAAAGAGGCCAGAGAAGTCAACAACAAACCACCACAACAACAAATAAAATTGTTCAACAAGGGGCCCACAAGCCGGGCCCCAAATAGCTCAGTTCAATTAGAAGAAGAAAAAATTAAGAGTCATCAGAAGGAAGAGAGGTCGGATCAGCGGCAGGAGAGGACAGAACAGTCTCTTCGGCAGCAGGGGTCGGAACATCTGAAGACGTGGGCTGAGATCCCTCTGGTTGATCCTTACGAGGAGGAGATTCTACAAGTCTTTGTCCACGGGTCTTCAGCTCAGAATTCGTTTCAGGTCGGGGAGGAGAAACAATAGCCCCATCCACAACAATCTTATCAGGATCAAGATGGGAAAGATCCAGGCCAGGAGCAATAACTTCGACTTGCTCTCTGAAAATTCTCCAGGCCTCCTCCGAGCTCTCCACCACGGAGTCCTCCAAATCCTGATAAGCCTCCCGACCTTTCTCCAACTCCCGCTGGAGATCAATATTCTCGGTAAAGACCCTAACATAATTCTGCTCCGCCTTCTCCTTCAGGCCCTCTGCCATGGCACACTGGGTCATCAACTTCTTCTCCCTCTCCTGAAGTTGGGACCTCTCCTCCTTCAACCAAGTAACTTCCCCCTGGAGCCTCTTCTCTTCCTCTTGATAGAGGCCAATCCTCCCCTCCAACTCCTCAACCTTTCGGGTAGAACCCAAAGAGTTGAGGGGAGTTTGGTCCAAGATATCAAGAAGTTTTGTACATACCCCTGCAGCCTGAACACTCCCCTGAACCAGGATATTAAGATGGTTTCGAATGGAAGCATCATCCATATTAATTTGAGTATGGTAAAAGATGTGATTCTGAACAAATTGGAGACCATCAAAATCCCTAGAAGAAGAGCCAGACCCCGAAGTCTTACGCTTCTTCTTCTCAGGTTCAGGGGAAGCTCGGCATGAAGAATGGGAGGAGGAAGAGAAGAAGCAAAAGCAGAAGTTACCATAATGGGACGAGAAGAGGTCCCCAGATCACGAGGAGGAGGAGGAAAAGGAGGAGGAAGAGTGCCGGCAGCCCTCGCGGCATCAACCCATGCTCGCGATCTTCTCTTGGCATCCTGAACCTTCTAGTAGGAGGTGCTGGATCCTTCTTTCACCATCTCTGAAAAGAATAAAACAAAGGATTAGTCAACAAATCGGAAGACTACAAGTCGGAAGACTATAAGTCGGAAGCTACCAAAATCAACAAAAAGGAAAAATGAAAGCTACCTAATTGGGTCTGCACAAAACGTGGAGAACCGAGAAGAAACTTTTTCGTGTCCAGATTAGGGGCCCTTCCCCAAACTTCTCGGAAGAACCCCACAACGGCCTCCTCAACCTCATCCAAGTCATCTAGGCCATATTTCTCCACAAGAGAGGCCTCTAACCAATAAAGAGGAAAGCAGGGAGAAGAATTTTCGTCCAGAAAAAAGGATGGTGACCCTCTACGGCTTGAATTTTGAAGAAAAAGTTTTTAAAATCATGAAAAGACTCGTCAAAGATAGAAAAAACTTTCTGACCTTGAATGGCCCAGAAAGACACCCACTGCTGCTTATTATTTTGACCACTAAAAGGCTTGGTCAGATGAAAAAGATAAAAAAAGATTTTTGTGGAGGTCGGGAAGTCCATCTCTCGGCTGACAAGTTGGTAAATTTTCATAAAACCCCAAGAATTGGGGTGGAGTTGAGTAAGAGCAACTCGACAATGGTTCAGAACCTCTATCTCAAAGTCAGAAAAAGGCAAAAAAACCCCAGACGGGTGAAAAGACAGTCATACATGAAGAAAAAATGGGGATCTGATTCAAAAACCCTCCTGAAACAAATCCGGTCTTCAGGACCCGGGGCTACCAACTCATATTTAGGCTTATCAATCTCATCGCTATAGATCCTATGATGGGTGCGAAGGTCGGTGATATAATCTACATCTACTAAAGGACTTTCCTCCATAACAGTATCATCCACCCATTGCGAAAGGGACTCGAGGGAAGACATCTTTTCCAATAAAAAAGAAATAGGTAAAAAGACAACGAGATCTACAAAGAAAAACGAAAAAAAGATAAAAAACGGGGTCTCTAAAAGAATAAATCAATCCCTCAATAAAACAGAGTCACTAAAGCTACAGACAGACTCGCTACGAACACATAAAAAACTCCTCCAATGTGCAAAATAAAGCATCAAATAATAAAGTAGGGAAGAAGAAGAGACTAACCTTTGATAAGAGCGAAGGAAAACGAACAAAGCAGCAGCGAAGCACTCCAAAAAAAAAAAAAGGAAGAGTAGAGAATTTTTCCTTTGAAAGAAACAGAGAGTATATGCAGGAAGTTTTTTAGAAGGCGAAAGAAAATAAAGAAAAGAGAGGGAAAATCATTTATAAACACACCAAGGGCAACTTGGTAAAAAGCGACGCAATATTAAAGAAATGCGCTGTTACCAATGTAACTGCTCCCACGTGTAAATGCAAAACCCGTAACAGACACGACGTTTGATTAGACGCGACTGTTGAGAAATTCAAATCATGTCGGTTTCAAATCACGTCGGTTTCAAAATCACGTCGGTTTAAAATCACGTCGGCTACAAGTCCAAGTTCAAATACTCGAATCCAACTCATAAGTGAAAGAGATCGGACTCGAGTAGGGGCACTGTTTATACCCTGACCCAACACTAAGACTCAGGTCCAAATAAACCAAAAAGGCCCAATCCAAAGATTGGCCTTCGCTATCCACCGACATCCTTATAAAGAGGTCGGATCAAATACAGACTCCATTCCAAAGAAGTCGGGATCAAAGGATACCTGACAGATAACACTTACTCAAATAAGTAACTGCCCCTAAAATCTCTCAATCCACTTCCATGAGTCATATCTCAACAACCCTAAGATAAAGGGACGGTTATCCACCTTAAAAAGTGGAACTACTCCAACGGTGGTTATTGGTTCACCACTATAAATACACTGACACCCCTCAGGTATCTCTAAGTTCCAATACTCTCCAAACCTGCTAAATCTGACTTAGATATCGGAGTGTCTTTGCAGGTACCACCCCCATTCCATCATACATACAAGTTGGATGGCAGCTCCAGACGCAAGCCAAGTCGGAGATCACCTCCTTCTGACGTTTGGGCCAACCTCACAAGTCTAACCCATTAATCTCCGGTTACCCAACGTAACAAGTACTATAGCTAATTTAATACTCTATTTAATTTGTTCTTCTTCTGTTTTTATTTTAAAAACGCTTTTCGCAATTAATGATTGATTTTTATTTAAAAAAAAAAAAGAAACTTTATCTCGGACAATACAAGAAGTAAAGACCACTATATTAGAGAATAACACCACTCAATTCTATTTTATTTTTTAGCCAACAATAGTCACGTTAATCACAACCATCTTATCATCCCCATCCAGATCCTTAAATAGTAAATACATAAAGCGCTTTTGTTTCATGATACATCCTCTCTGTTAGGGTCACATGGGAATGCATTTCTTTCATGATCCAAGCAAGAGAGTTTTCAAACCATCATTCCTCGCACTAATCTTAGACTTTATTTAATTTTTTAAGCCTCATGAGTACTAGAAACAGAATCAGAGATGAACATGAAGCAAACTTATCGGCTCTTTCAGCAACACTGATTTTTATTTCAGTAGTTAAACAGCACATGTTTATTGGTTTTACATCGAGTGTTGTATAATGATAGATTGATAGGTATGTTTGTGAGCTTGTTATTACTTATTAAACATATCACAACGTTAGTTAAAGTAGTTATACACACCTCTGAGCTACAACCTGCATCTAACTTAACTACCTTTCTTAGGAGAGGCTTTCTTTTTCTGTCTTATTATATGTATTTTCTTTTCTTTTCTTTTTTTTCCTCCTCGAATAATTGATTAAATTTAAAATTAAGCTCATAAAGTTTTTTCATCGACTCGGTCACTATGTATCATCTTATTTGGCCACACTTTCTCAGTCATTTACCACATTTTTTCTATTTGGCATTCCCCATAAATAACATTCAGTGTGGTAGTTTACTAGTTTCTAAACACTTCTCCAACGTTTCTAGGCCACACACTCGTAAACCATGAAGCCTCCAAAGTTTTCAGCGTCTCATCCTCATTCGATACGTGTCAACCACTCAATGGATGGTTTCTCATATCCCTTCCACGTCAGCACCTACCTCCACCCAAAAGCACACCCATTCTCTGTCTCTCTTACTCCTCACTTTCTCCACTCAAATCACACCCACAGCCACAACAAAAACAAAACCAGCATCTAAATTCTCATGTTACTACTTCACATTCATACACTTGAACCTTTTCTGCTCGTAATCTGAGTCCCAAAGATAAAATCTTTGGCACATAATTATGCTATGGAGGCCCTCAATGCTGTTGGCTTGACCCCTTTATCTGTGCTTTCTGACACAAGAAAACAACCCAGAAAATTCTCTTCACTTGCTACAATTTCCGCGTGCAAAGTCTCAAACTTTTCCACTTCTAACAACACCCAACCTACTTTGCAACAGTGTTTATCCAAGGGTCTGATTCTTGCAGCTTCTGTTTTCAACACTGGACTTGCCGCTAGAGCTTTAACATATGAAGAGGCTTTGCAGCAATCAGTGAATGTTCCTTCTAGTTCTGGGGATTTTGATATCAACGGAGTTATAGATAGTGTTATCAGTTTTGGAACAGAGAATCCTGCTGTTATAGCTGGAGGAGTAGCTATTTTGGCTGTCCCTCTGGTCTTGTCACAGGTTCTGAAGAAGCCTAAGCCATGGGGAGTTGAATCTGCAAAGAATGCGTATGCAAAACTTGGTGCTGATGACAATGCTCAGTTGCTTGATATAAGAGCACCTTCAGAATTTAGGATTGAGGGTACACCGGATGTTGGAGGTTTGAGGAAGAAACAAGTTTCAATTGCTTACAATGGTGATGATAAGCCAAGATTCCTGCAGAAACTTTCTTTGAAGTTCAAGGATCCAGAGAATTCTACTCTGTTCATTCTGGACAAGTGAGTAGAGTTCAAAGCAGTTTCCTTTTTCATTGTTTTGTTTGCCATTAATATATATCACATTCTATCATTTCATTTTGGCTATTGATTGTGGAAAAAGAATGTTTTTCGATGTTGAAAGGTTAATGGGGCTGTCAATTAGCTTGGTTTAAATGACTAGATCTTTCTAAAATAGAAACAAGACTTTTTAAAATGAAATTCTTGAGTAAGGAGTTAATGAAGCTGCCAAGTTCAGTCTACATTGGCATCTTAATTAATTCAACTACCTATTTTGTTGTTCTTTTGAGTTACGAAGAGTAAAGACTTGCAGCTGATTGAGTGAACTTGTGATGGAAGCTAGGTTTGATGGGAACGCCGAACTCGTTGCTGAGTTGGTCACTGCTAATGGATTTAAAGCTGCTTATGCAATCAAGGATGGTGCAGAAGGACCACGGGGATGGAAGGTATCTAGTGTCACTCACCGCTTTTCAACTTAGAGATGTTAATTTTTTATCTGCTTACCATATTCTCAATCTGATTGAATGGACTGCAGAATAGTGGGCTTCCTTGGACACCACCAAAGAAAGGCTTGAGTTTGGATTTTGGCAATTTGGCAGAGGCTATTGGAGTATGTATCTCTTCTTTCTCTAATATTAGTTTTAATTTTCGATTTGGATGCACACTCATAATATGAATATTGATAGCTTAGTTCAATTGAGAATTTAAGCTGGTGAGAAAAGGAACTTATCAACGTATGATGCTGTCTTAGATGGATACACTTTTCATTATATTATTAAAGTTTATCTATATTCTTATGCATAATGTTCATAAATGTACGGATGTTTATATTAATGTTGTTCTAGATTCTGGATCAGAAGCACTTGTTTCATCACTTTGAATATGTTTTGTAGCATCCTGCTTGAGATATTGAATTTACTTACATAATGTTACTTGGTTCATTGGATTGGAGGACAAAATTATCATATGGAAATACAAGATTTTGATGTTCATAACATATTTTCGATTTAAAACTGATAGTCATTGTTTGCGATCTTAATGTATCACTACATTTCTGTGAATTTCTAATTGATGGAAGTTTACTGCAGGAGAGCTCTGATGGTTTGGCTGTTACTCTTGGGATTGCTGCAGCTACCGGACTCGGTGTATTAGCTTTTACCGAGGTTGACTTGATGAGTTACTTTACATACTATTTCTCTTTTTCCCAAGAAAAAATCATATTCTGACACATCTATACTGATGTGGAGTTGTTTGTTGATGCTGTTTCTCTATCTATACTGTACAGATAGAAACAATTCTCCAACTTTTAGGATCAGCTGCAATTATTCAGTTTGCTAGCAGGAAGCTTCTATATGCTGAGGTAAATACAGTGGAGTCATCAAATTGTCTATGGATACAGTGTATGTTTATTTTTCTACATAAAGCATTCCATGTAAGTTCTTTTATTTTATATGACAGGATCGAAAGCGAACACTACAACAGATCGATGAGTTCTTGAACACCAAGATTGCCCCTAAGGAGCTTGGTGATGAAATAAAGGTACTTATGACATTTTTTCCCTTCTTCATTAATTCATAAACAATATAACATAGCTATTTCTAAAAAATTGCTTAATGTGAAACTCATTTCTGCCCCTTCATATCCTGTTGTTGTTGTATGGTTGTGAACATTAGCAAATTGGAAAGGCTCTTCTACCGACTTCCACCAACAATAAGGTTCTTCCTGCACCAACGGAACAAACCTCCGAGCCTACTACATCAGATACGACTGTACAGAAAGCAGAAGCTACTCCTGACACTATATCTGAGTCCAAAGTAGATGCAGTAGCAGCCCCTGCTCCGGAAATAAATTCGGCCGAAGTTAAGGCACAATCAGTTCCAGGGACTCCAACACCCCTTTCACCATACACCAGTGTATGTCTCAACTCTCAGCTTCATTGCTTCATAAAATTTTCACTTGCTGTATTGATTAGATTTACTTATAGCAGCCAATTTTCTTGGAACTGATCTTCCATATATGATTTTGTTTTGTAATTAACCGTAACCATCTATCCTGAGACCCCTCTGATAATTTGTTTTTCCTTTACATATGCTTATTGTTCTTCATGTTCATCAGTGTTACCCTTTTTTCCTTCTTTACTTTGCAGTATCCTGATTTGAAGCCTCCAACATCTCCCACCCCTTCACAGCCCAATTTACAGAAAGCAGAAGCTACTCCTCCGGACACTATATCCGAGTCCAAAGTAGAAGCAGTAGCAACACCTGCTCCTGAAATAAATTCGGCCGAAGTTAAGGCACAAGCACCTCCAGCAACACCAAGACCCCTTTCACCATACCCAAGCGTATGTCCCAACTTCCATGCTTCATAAAATTTTAACTTCCTTTGAGTGTTAGCAATACACAGTTCTTTTATCTCTGCCTATTTCTGTGGTTTCTATCGAAGTTTGAAGCTTTTAGCAGAGTGAAGTTTTAGTCCTGTATAGTATAACTTTTAGCTTGTGTGCATGGTTTTGATGAGAAATTTTGTACTACATTGTTCCAATAATAATTAATGAATTAGGAGATTGTTTTCTTCATATATGCTTATCCTCCCTTTTCCTTCTTTGACTTGCAGTATCCTGATTTCAAGCCTCCAACATCTCCTAGCCCTTCACAGCCCTAGAATTTTGTTGTTGTATACCAGGAAGAGAATTATATAGCAGGGAATCTTTTGTGTAAAATTTCCAATGCCATATCAAAATCTTTATGTACAATGCAATGGTCTTGCCACAAAAAAATCTTAAACTTACCTAGCATTTTAGGTTGAAGATAAGATCCATGTGGTAGGTTGTATTATTTACAATCTTTTGTGAATACTCTTCAATTTATGCTACTTTCGACAATCTTTTTGTAATTGATGGATAGTTTATAGAGTTGACTTTCATATTACTTATGTTGTGATTTTTCTTACTAATATAGGGAATAAAAATTGTTTGCTCTTACAACTGGCTATCTTGTGTTAGAGTGAAAGAATAGTATAAATAAATAAGAGTAAATGTCAAATTGGTTCTTAAAAGATTTTTTTTAATCAAATTTGTCTTTCAAAAATTTTAAGTTGGTCACATTAATCCTTTCACCGCTTTCATTGTTGAGGGCGTCAAAATTTGTTGATGTAGTATGCTAAGTGATACCACACTGAAGTGATGGAAGCAATGGAAGGACTAATGTAACCAACTTAAGATTCAAATTACATACATTATTAATATGAAAAATAAGAGACTTAATGTATTCAACAACTCTCACAACATTCTTCTGTAACTCACATTAACAATACAATTGCATAACCATAGCATGATTCTCCATAACTCATTCTGACTCTAATATTTGTTCTTTGTAATGACAAATAAATCACACTAAGTAATGATCACATAACCACCAAAACAAACTTCCATTCAATACTATTTTATTCATTCATAATTTGTTCAGAACCTTCAGGAGTTTCTGTAAGACTTCCTTGGAGGCTAACTTTTCAGCTGTCTTCTCATTTGCAGCTTTAGCAGTAAATTTGTTAGTGATCCCATTATTAGCCTTCACTTCAACTTTGACTGAAGCTTCACCATTGCTGCGGGACACCAGGGTTTTTGTCCTTTTATAGTTTTCTTTTTGGCATAGTTCATGCAATTGCCCAATCGGATGAAGCCGTGCCGTTTCAGGTGTAACCAGGGGTTCCAAAAGAGGCCTTATGCTTCTGAACACAGCCTCTTTACTGTATCCTGAATCAACATAAATGGCTCCTGCTACAGATTCCATAACATCTGCAACTACCTGTTAGAAACAGAAATACTATCTCATGACAAATATTTAAGATACCAGAGAAGTCTAATAATGAGGAGATTCATGAATATGATACTAATGTGAATAAGCAACTTTTGATCAGAAAGAAATCTTGCACTGAAGGATAAAAGCTCACATGAGGGAAAGATGTCTCCAATTCCCATCCAAAAGTTGATTTTAAATTTAACTTCTCAACAACATTCACTGTGTCTGCAATTTGCTTGTCTAGTTCCTGTGAGTTGTGGAGTATGTGTTCATGCAACTTAACTTTAATGGCTGAAATTGCATAACACTCATTATTCACAGAAATAGTCCTCATGACTGTCAAAAATTCAGACGATGCATCAGGATACTCCGTGTAAAAATGCTGCGTGATGCAATAGTCCAACACCGCATCGCCAAGAAATTCTAGCCGCTGCAGGGCAAGTTAACACTCGAAATTTCAATCATCACAATACAAGAAAGAGGGAAAATGAGTAATACTAGTTCTGTTGAAATGTTCTTACTGATTAGAATCTAAGTAGTCTTGTAAGTACCTGATAAGATGATGGAACACCCGGGCGCTTGTAAGAACCATGGGTCAGAGCTTCTACTAAAAGATAAGGGTCTTTGAATGTATAGTTCAATAAGGATTCGGATTCTAAAAGCTTATCAAGATTCTCCAGGGGGATGCTAATGTGGCTTTGATATGGTATAATGTTGGTATCAACCTCAATTCCAATCCAATTCATAAATGCCATAGCATCTTCTTCACCTCTTGATACTGTGCTACTGCTAAGGAAGGCACCAATTAGTGCCTCAACAACATCAGCAACAACCTTGTTCTCCATGTTTGTTTTTCTTCCACAAGCATACACTCTGGTTCTGCTAGAAGCACACACTTCTTTAAGTGAGAGATCTTCTGACTTATCACCCGGTATAATCCATTGTTTCGGATTCAAAGTTTCTTTTCGTATGAAGCCCTGCAACATATAGATTTCCATTAAGGAATAAAAATTAAACCACCTCATATAAGTATAACCATCTTTGTTACATAAACTACTTCAATACTCAGATTGCAGAGTGATGAAGAATCCAGCAACATTTTTTAATTTCTAGCACAAAAATGGTAGTGTTGAATAAAGGAGAAAACAACATAATCTATTACTAACTGATATCAAACATGTAAAATGTTTGAAAACAAATATTAAGGAATTAGAGTACCTGAAGCCTGCTGCTGCACCCTAACTTAAACAATTGAGCATTCGAAATCATGTTCTTCCTCTCTTCAGTAAGAGGACCCTCACGAAGATTTTGTTTGGTTTTAAAAAGTTGTTGGGTAGCAGCATACTTGAGAAAAGAATCTCCAAGTGTCTCCAAGGAATCATAGTCAAAAACCTCTTGACATTCCTTTGTAGTAATTGCTTGCAATACCTGCAATTAACAATAATATATTCATAAGTTTAAACAAGAAATATAATGTGATGGCATGCATCTTTCACAGGAAGAAGAAGCACACCTTAATGATTGGGATATCATTTTGCGTACAATGATCCGAAAGCATCTTCTTTAAGTTGAAAGCAATGAGCAAGGACTCGAGCCGATGCATGATTGATGGAACAAATGTGAATGAGTATATGGTTCTGATTGATATTGGTGACATGATTATATTACAAAGTTCTGGTGGCAGCTCATAAGATCCCATGCTTGGTTCTAAATAGGCAAAACATATAAAAACATTTCACATCATACTGATAATGAATTGTATTACAAATTTCACTAGAATTTATGAGCAACAAAGAGTTAAACCTTTCATCCTTTTTTGTCTGTTCTTCTGCAGGTAATTTCCCACTTTAAAAACACTCGTTCCTGCAAGTAGGGGTTGATGTTCAAATCGTAGTTCAATATGTCTGAAAATTTGAAACAAGAACCATGTTATCTATAGCCCTCTATGAACACATCAAGTAGATAAACCAGATACAACATACAAGATATACTACTTACTTGTTTTTGAAGTGATCCTTGTATGTAATTGCTTTCTTACCTCCATTCTTTAGAGGTGAGTTTCCATTCAAGTCCGTTATACCATGAATAATGTAAATTTCATTATTATGAGGGGTAGTGACCACACAATTCCTAAGTTTACAATAGCAAACTAGTCCATTTATGGTCATAACATCAGCATGATGATCCTTACAGTCACAAGTACTTTCATATGAAAAAGGAACACAAGAGATAGTGTTCCAATCAACAACTGAATTTGAAAGTCTCTGGTTTGCAGCTGTGGCTGGGAGCAGAAGATAATCAATTTCAGGATTATCTCCAAAACAGAACTCATCTCTTGGATTCACATCAGCATGCAAAAGGATCCTTAAGAGGGTGGTCTGAAATCTTCTACAAGTTTGAACCTGTAGAATTTAAGTGTTCAAATATATCCCCAAAAGAACAAGAAGCTTGTAGTACCCAAATATTGTTCTTCATGTAAGTAAGGTTACCTCATGTGGGCTAAGATCAATGGTTTCTACTTGTCTGAAATTGACTGAGATGTTCCCTCTTTGGGCAGATAACTCAAATAATTGTGTGTTTGCTATTATTTCCGAGTCAAGTTGAGTCCTCATTGCAAGAACAATGTCCTGAACCGATACGTTACACTCATAATCCTGCTTCAACTCAATCAAGTAGCAATGGTATGTTACAGTGCAATCTGCATTTGATGAACAATTGACCAGTTCGGATGGCACATATCTGGGTTGTGGTTCATTATTACCTGCGTATAAATGTCATTTAAAGTTGTTAATATAATAAAGTGAAAACTTTAGTCAAAACTGTTTCAGAAATCAGAAGTAACTGCCGAATATACCATAAGAAAAGATAAGATGATGATGTTAGTAAGTAAAGTAACCAGTTAGTTACCAGAATGTTCCATGACAATGTGTCAGCAAATATATATCCGTACGAAGATTTTGTGGTATGATATAAATTAGAGGATCAATATGTGAGTGGAGTGAAGTTGCATTAACTATATATATAGCAGGGAGGAGGAAGTGACTGTGTTAGGGAGTAGGGACCACACCACATTCGTCCAAATGAAATGATTGGAATTTTGGTCTCCTTAGTGTACAAGTTGCTTGCTTAACAAGCAACCTCAATTTTCAATTATGGGTAGTGACTCTTCCGTTCTTTCTTTAGTTTAACAGTGGCTTGCTAATTATTATTATTAATAACAGAAAAATAGATCCT
>NC_029790.2:17887025-17895414 GCF_000816755.2 Arachis ipaensis | reverse complement strand
TAAAAGTATTTGTATAGTAATTATTATTTATATTTGTAAGTGAACGATGACTTGCTACTTATATTGTTTTATTTTCCCTTAGCCTCTAATTAATTACAAGAATGAACCTTTCTCGTAAAAATATATTATAAGTTAGATAAATCTTATCAATATTTGTTATTCATTTGCTGCATGGAACAATTGATTTGTGTGTTTATATGGTTTCATGTAAGTACAAATGCAACAATAATTATTTTTAAGAAAAGAATATATATGCACTTTTTAAATTACAAACTTAAACGCTTATTCAAAATTATATATTTTTCTAAATGTTTCTAATTTGGTGTTATCTTCTTAAACTTGTATTCTCAAGATTATTTTGATGATAAAACTTTGTATTTAAAATTTTAAAAATATAATGATAATTTTCATAGAACAAATTAATAGATTGTGGTGAATTCTCTTATTAAGAATTTTTAGAATAATTAATGTGATAAATTGGTGTAATGGTGTTTTCTTGTTTGAGTTTTCTTAATTATATTATCTTAAAATTGAGTTTAGAATTTTAAAAATAATGCTAATTTTTATCGAAGGACAAATTAGCACATATGAATTTTTTTTATGATTTTTTAAAATTTGATTAGAATAATTATATTTAAATTAAATTTTAATAAGTATTATTAATGTTGATTTTTCTCTTATAACATATTCTTAAAGAGAAATGTTAGGGCCATCAGAATTTATTATTTTTTGTCATCAGTTAACCATCAATATTTAAAAGTATGAGATAAAATACGTTGTTGAATTTTTAGAATAAAAGAATTTAGTTCATAGCGGAATGATGGTCAAAACAAATAAATTCTGATGACACACTAACATTTCTCATTCTTAAAACCTATTATTATTATTTAATCACCTTAAAAACAATAAAAGAAAGAAAAAGAATCTTACTATTATCACTACAAAAAAAAAACGTTGAACACCGTCGGATTTACCAGCAGATTTAATGACAAATTTGGCAATAAATTTGTCGAATAAAAAAGTTACTATTGTATTAAATTTTTCGATAGTAAATTCGCCGGTAATAGTTGGAGGGAAAAAAAAAAAATTGACGCGATCATTACTATCGGAATTACTGGCGGATTTATCCGCCGGTAAAGCTCAATTTAATGGAATGTTGTGTTTTGGTCACGCGTAATGTATTACCGTCGGATTTATCCCCTGATAAATCTGATAGTAAATTTGCTCTAAATTGAAATAGCGTGCCTTCTCCCCTCCTTTCGAAAAACCCACACACATACTCTCTCTCTAAACATCCTCTCTCTTTGCATCTCTCTCCCTCAAACCACCTCTAACAACCCTATTTGCCTGCGCCGACGCCACCAACAATCTCCAAAGATTGCATGGACTCCTTGCATCATGTTGGTCGCTCTGTTGCCGCCATTTTCGTCGCTCCTGCCACTGTTGCCGCTGCTTTTTGTGCTGCCGGAGCTCCCTCCTTCTTCCTTCTAGGTAGGTTGTCCTCCTCCCTCTCCCTATTATTTTTTTGCAATTTATTTAAAAACCCCTAATGCAACCTGTCGATTGGTCACTGTCACCGTCACTATACCGTCCGTGCTGCTACTATGCCAGAAATGTCCTATGCACCACCACTATCTCTGGGCAACTTATTCATTAGCTAGTTTAGAGTAGTTAAACCCTAAACCCTAATTTTATTGAGTGTGGCTGAACCTAAACTTGAACCCTAATTTATTGCACAAGTAGTTATTTTGATATTTTATTACTCTGCTAGTCCCTATAGTTTAGCTAAATTTTCAATTAGATCCCTATAGTTTTTTTGCTTTCAATTAGGTCCTTGAACCAATATTTTTTTTTCAATTAAGTCCCTATCATGAGTAAAGCATTTGATTTAATAGAATATTTCGTTCCCAAATTAAATATACCTTAATTGTCACTTTCTTTCTATTTTGTAATGATAAAACTAGCCTTCTCATTTTTTTTGTCACACTTAGATGAAAACCCCTCCCTTTCCCTTCCCTCTCTGGTTTGTCGTTTCATTGAGTACACCATAGTCAGCCGAGCTCAACTCTGCCAAGGAATATTGGTAGACGGTGTCGCTTCTCCATTGTCACCACCACAGTTGAAGGTGTTTCTACTACCTCCAGATAAGACAATGCATATCTTTTTCATTCACTGAAATATTTTTCTTGTTTTATACATGTGTGATTTTGCTGGGTTGTTTATTGGAGCTTTTTTATTTCTGAAAATGCTTGAATAGGATTTCATATTGTTTCTTAGAGATTTATGTAGTTGTATTTTTTGTTTATTCATGTAGTTATAGGAGATTCAGACTTCACCATTGAGGTCCATTACGAGAGAAATTTTGTTGATAACAGACATGGGTTAGAGTATTTAGGTGGAATGGTTGTAGATGATTTATATTTTGATGTTGATGAATGGTCTTTGCAAGACATTGTGAGAGAGCTAAAGAAACTAGGGTATAAGGGGTATGCCAGGTTATGGTATAAGGAACTTGAGATGAATTTGAACTCAGGTATTGGAGAAATGAAGTCTGATGCGAATGTGATGAGAATAGCTAGGTTGTTGGTGTCTGGTTCTGTGAAGCATTGTGAGGTGTATGTTGTTGATGGAGTCAAAGAAGGTAAATGGATTGAAATCACTTCTAATGATGTTGATTATATGCCAGAGGAAGGTGAGGACAGTGGCAACGGGTTGTTAAAAGTTGAAGTGGACGCTGAGTTAGAGCCTTCTACCAAGGAAGAGGCATTTGATGATAGTGCTGATGATGGTGATCACGAGGATCACTTTGGGTTTGAGGTGGAGGATAATGATCCACAATCAAATGCCTTCGGGGCATTCAATGGGCCATTGAATAAAGAGGTTCTTGCAACTGGGGTTGCTCAAGGTGATAGAGGTTTAGGGGAGGTTGATGAGAAAATTGGGGATATTTATGATGGATATGAAACTGAAGAGATAGATAGTTATAAGGGAGATTCTGATGACATGATAAAGAAGAAGAGGTTTCTAAGATACAACGAGGCAGAGATGAGTAGAGAGTATGAATTTCGGGTGGGGTTGGAATTCAAATCACTAAATCATTTTAAAGATGTTATTAAGGAACATGCCTTATTGAATAGTAGGGACATCAGGTTTAAGAAAAATGACAAGGTGAGGTGTAGAGTTATTTTCATTGGAAGAAAGTTAAAGTGCAAGTAGATGTATTTTGCAAGTAAGGTTGTGGGTTTTGACTGTTTTAGGATCAAGACATTGCATGAAAAGCCTACTTGTGGAAGGAATTACGTGGCAGGCTTGCGTCAAGCAATTGGATATCAAAGAAGATTGCCAACAACATTAGCCGAGGGGAGGAAATGAAGCTTGCAACAGTTATCCAGACCATTCAAGACAAATATATGGCAAACATCAGTGTTGGCAAGGCTTATTGGGCAAGAAGAAAGGTAAGAAAAGAGGTGCATAGGAGGGCAATCTTGCAATATGCCAAGCTCTGTGATTACTGTGCAGAGATACTTAGGGCAAACCCAGGGTCTAGCTTGAAAATAATCATTGATGGACCTTCTCTTACACACCAGCTAAGATTTCTAAGAATGTATATATGCCTTGATGCAGTGAAGCAAGGCTTCTTGGCAGGTTGTAGACCTATTATTGGAGTGGATGGTTGTCACTTGAAGGGTCACCATGGACAACAGCTGCTGGTTGCTGTAGGAAGAGATCCAAAAGACAACTATTTTTGAATTGATATGGCTGCAGTAGAGGAAAAGATCAAGGACATCTAGGGATGGTTCTTGGATTTGTTGTCGAATGACTGGAGAATTAAGAAAGTGGGTGTTTATGTCAGACCAGCAAAAGGTATAATCCTTTGTAGTAATTAATTTGAAGTTGACTGATTAATTTGTAATGATATTTTTCTATGTTTGGTATTGAAAAACTTTTTTTCAAGGGCTGATGCAAGTGTTTCAAGAGATGTTGCCAACATTGGAGCATAAACTTTGTTTGAGGCACTTATATGCTAACTATAAGAAGGCTTATCGGGGTGTAACTGTTTTGAGGGATCTTATTCTGTATATTATTACCAAAGCTACATATGTGGAAGAATGAGAGAGAAGGATGAATCAAATGAAGAACATCAACATAGAGTGCTATGACAAGCTAGTGGCTCTAGATCCAATATTGTGGACAAAGAGTCGCTTCACATTTCTGGCCAAGAGTGACATATTAATGAACAACATCTCAGAGGCATTTAATGGAAGAATTCTAGAAGCAAGAGACAAGCCAATTCTAACCACGTTTGAATGGATTAGGTGCTATTGGATGTCTAGATTTGCTAAGAAAAAAAAAAGGCAGAGAGGTATGAAGGTTCAGTTTTACCCAAACCCAAGAAAAGATTTTGGATGTAGTTATTGTTAGAGCTATGGAATGGCAAGCTAGGTTGGCAGGAGACTTGAAGTTTGAAGTTCACCATAAGAATAGGATGATAATAGAGAGATTTGTTGCGGATTTGCTGCCTGGAAGTTGTAGTTGTAGATTCTGGGAATTGTGTAGTATGCCTTGCATACATGCTTGCTGTGCAATATTTGAGAAAGGTGATAACCCTTACAATCCAACATTATATCTTGCCACCTATGAAAAGTCAGTATCACCAATTAATAGAGAGAACATGTAGCCAAAAATTCAATGTGATACCATTATCCCTGCAGTATTCAGAGTTAAACCAGGAATACCAAAGATGGCGAGAATAAGAGAGCCTGATGAGAATAAGTCACAAACAAAATAATGAAGAACTGGAACTTTTGTTACCTACAGTAATTGTGGTCAATATGAACATAACAGGAGACATTGCCTAAATCCTATTGTGACAGATAATGCCTTTGGTTTAATTTGATTATGTGTTGATTGAACTATTAACAATTGACTTTTGTTATTGCAGCTTCTGGGACTGAGACTACTGCTGAAAATGGAGTTGAGACTATTGCTGATGTCCAAGCTGGCAATGCTGCTATAGCACAAGGATCTGTTGCTATTGCTACTGGATCTAGGGTGGTTAGAGGAAGAGGCAGAGGAAGAGTAGTAGGGATGGACAGAAAAAGGGATAAAGAAAGGTCTACATCAGCATCTCATCTAGCTTCCACCACTGCATCACCATCTCAACTACCAAGCATCACTGTACCACCATCTCAGTCAGCTCTCAGCACTGCACCACCATCTCAGCCACCAAACACCATTGTACTACCATCCCAATCACCAAACACCACTGCACCACCATCTCAGCCAGCTTCCATCACTGCATTACCTTTTCAGCCATCAAACACTACTACAACACTATCTCACTTAGCTTCCATCCCTACAACACTATCTCAGCCAGCTATTCCAGCTACACCAGTATCTTAGTCTTTGTCTAAGACCAAAGTCTTTGGTGTGAAAAGGAGTGAAAGACTCAAGCTAGGAGTTAGAAAGGCAAAAACTCAGCCACTTGCACATGTAGACCTCACACTTGATTAAGGCTTCAAACTATCTAGGGTTTCTTTTTTATATGTGATATTGTTATGTAGGATTTTTAGACTATATTATGATATGTAACACTGTTTTGTTTATGGTATGGACCACTTTTGATGTTGTCTCTTTATGTGAGTGGACTACTGTTATGATGATCATTGTTATGAGTTGGTGGACCATTTATTTTGTGATTATCCATGTGACTTTGAATATATATATATTAGCCAAAATTACTTTTTATATACATCCTGTCCATAATTCAATGCATGAGTTGTTGTGATTCTCTTTTCATCTATATCATATTTTCCATACCTATTGAATAGCAAAAGAACAATATTCATTAGAGAAAATTAATTAATAGATAATGTATCTTTATTGCATTCATATTTTCAATTTCATAGACTATTACATTCTTATTGATACCCAAGGATATACAACAAAGCCATAATCCCTACATCCTTCTATATAACACAACAACAACTAAAACACCAAAAGACAATATCAACATAATTTGCATCATATTTTTCTTTCTCATAGTGTCTTTCATGCTACCAATTTACTCATGTACAGAACTCATCTCAATACACAACCTCTCCACACAAGCATCTATTTGTCCAATTTCCACATTTAATCTCTCTAGCTCCACACTTAATCTATCCATCTTTTTTCTTGTGCCTCCAATTCTCTAACCCTGCCAAAATCTTGCTGTGAACTCATTAATGCATCATCTCCAGAAAAAAACTTTTTTTTTTCTTCTTCATTAATCCACTCAAAAAACTTGCATCTTCTATTAGGGTAAGAAATGAATTTTCTATCTAGATTTCTTGCTATACTTGAACTCTGGAGAATGAGGGTGTCTCCACAAAAGCAACGAACTCTCTGTTCTTTTTGCTTCAACCATTCACTCTTCTGGTCTTCTTCGTCATTAATCCACTCAAAAAAATTGTATTTTAGCGTCCTCCCACAAGCAACATACCTCCTTCCAGGTCTTGTCATTGTCGAAAAAGACATCACAATAACTACCTCACCACAAAAACAAAGATGCCTTCTATTGTTCAAGCTTCTGAAACTAGAGATTCCTAAAGATAGTTGGCTTGAATCCATGAGTGTTCACAATCTATTGTAAGCAATGAGAAGAGGAGAAGATAAGAACTCATCCAGCATTGATGCTGAAAGAGGCTGAGCAATTCTTCAGAGAAGAGTATGATGTAATTGTAAATGAGAGAAAGATCTACCGGTGTATAAATACGAAGAGAATTGAAGGATCGGAGAAGGCACAATATTCATTACTTCGAGACTATGGAGATGAGATTTTAAGGTGTAATCTTGGTTCAACTGTCATTATTGAGACAATGCTGATGCCTGATTCGGACAATCTTTTTAAGAGAATATATATTTGTCTTGATGCTTGCAAGAAGGGTTTTCTGGGTGGATGTCGACCGTTTATATGCTTAGATGGGACCTTTCTGAAAGGGTATTACGGAGGCAGTTGTTGACGGCAATCGGGCAAGATGCTAACAACCACATCTACCCGATAGCCTATGCAATTGTTATTGCAAAAACAAAAGATAGTTGGAAATAGTTTCTTCATCTGTTACGAGAGGATCTTGGTGATGGTACATCACATGGATTTAGTTTTGAGTGATCAATAAAAGTTAACATTATTCACGTTTTATTAACTTTAGTTCAATGCACTGTGATTATCCTATTTAATTAAATTCAAAATGAATTAATGACCTCTTTATCATTAACATGATTATCATTAAGTAGTTTTTATTAATTAGAAAACTACAAGTAATTATAAACCTTATTACTTGTTTAACATCACACGTTCTCTAATAACCATGTATACATAAATGGTGTAATTATCTAAGTTCATAATTGACTCATTTACCATCATTTATCTATTAACATGATCAAGTGGATATAAAAGATTCATTTTAATATCTGCACATAATTTTCTGGGACAACATTGTTGTTGTTGCCATTAGAGAGTTTATTTGTCTTCACAAAACTTGCTATATAGTAAAATGAGTAACAAGTTTTCTTGAGTAAAAGTGTCCACCATAGCATTTAATCCAATAAGGATAATTCAGCAATCACCATTCAATTAAGAGTACAGTGAAAGCAAAAGTGATAATTTCCTAACCTGAAACTGATAATTTGATAACTTCAAAAAAAGTGTAAATAAGTAAGCTTATTGAAAAGGTATAAGACTTGAAAAAACTGTAACATAGTTTATATACGTTTTATGATTATACTAAAATTTGGTGATGAATAGCTATAACATATTTATATGCTTTATAAGATTGTTTGGTTTTTTGGTGTTGTAATAGCTGTAACATATTTATATTATTGTATTGTATGTTGGTATTATAATATATAGCTGTAACATATTTGAGTTGTGCTGGGTTTGTAGGATCTTATTCCTATTCTACACCTATTCTACAGGAAGTTATGCCAGAATCACATCATAGATTTTCTTCTAAGTATATATGATAGAATTTTGCAAAAAAATGGAATGGTCTTGACTTCAAGGGAGCACTGTTCAACTGTGCAAAATCTATGACTCCCCAGGAATTTGATGCTGCCATGGATAGAGTTAAGAGGATGAACTTTCACGCATGTGAATATCTCCAGAGAATTGCACCTTCTCAATAGAGTCGATCACATTTTAGTGAGTGGCCGAAGAGCGATAAAATCACAAACAACAATGCTGAGGTGTTCAACGGTTACATAAAAAAGATGAGAAAAAAGCCAATTATCACCATACTTGAAGAGATTAGATGTTACATTATGCGCATCTTGGCCAAGAATAAGAAGGCACTAGTAGGGTATATGGGCAGGATTACTCCGGTTCAGCGGAGTAGATTGGAAGTCG
>NC_029790.2:17876645-17886816 GCF_000816755.2 Arachis ipaensis | reverse complement strand
GGGAGAGTAATTGTTAGAGGTCTTTCCCAACAGGTGATTTAGCTGATAATATATTTAAGGTTTAATGCTTGCCGGTTAAGGTCAACGTAGACTTGGGCAAGAAAACTTGCGGCTACAGATTTTGGCAATTAAATGGTCTCCCCTGTTGACATGCTTGTGCTGCTCTAGCATATCAAAATAGAAGACCCGATGAATATGTGAACAATTGGCTCACTGTTGGAGCATACAACAAAACATATGAGTTCCTGGTTCAACCTATTCCTAGCAAGGAGTTTTGGGACAAGCATGGCTATGCAAATATTTTGCCTCCAGCATGTAAAAGGTCGAGCGAAAGACCAACAGAGAAGAGAAACAAAATGAGTAATACACTAGAGCCACAACCAGATCCTCATAGAGTCAACGAAAATATGGACAAATAGTTTTCAAATATTGTCTTAGTGTATGATTGCTTACAATTGGTGTTATTTAGATACAATGTTATATTTGTATCCTTACTTGTTTCTTGCTTCTTCAGACCGAACATAATAGTAGAACCTATAAAAAAAGGAAGGATGACATGGCTGTAGTCGAAGAAGCAGGACTAGCAGCAGTCCCAAATGCAACGCCAGCCGCACCTGTTGCAGCGCCATCTATGGTGATTCTGACAATTTTATAATTTTTAACTGTTAATTTTATTATTTTCCCCATACTTTTTAATTGTTAATGCAATTATTTCCTCTCTAAACAGGTGTTACCAAATTCTACTCCACTTATTTCTCTTTAAGACAACCAACCTCCAATTCAACTGGCACCTATAGGACCACCACCAATCAGACCTTCAATGCAAAATATGCCCTCTAATAGCAAGAGGTCAACCAAAAGGAAGAATACCAAGAGGCCTCCTCCAACTCTATTCAACAACATGAGGCCTCTTTCAATAAGCAACCTCTCAACTAGGCCTATTGTTAGCCAAGAGACCTTGCATGGTGCAAGTTCTGGAACTGCTACCAGATTCATGTAATTTATGCTGACTCTAAGACTTGGAGCACCAACAACTGGACTTTCTAGTGGCAGTAGTAATTTCAGACCCAATTAGGACCTAAGATTGATTGGATTAAGAAACTTTTGTTGTAGTATTTAGATATGGCTGTTACATAGACCATGTGCACTTTAATCTTTTTGGGAACTTAGTTACACTGTTTTGGTATTGTTACATAGACCATGGTTTGTTTTGTTACTTAATTCTCATCAAACAGCTATGATGAATTAGCATGAACTTATATGTATATTGTGTTAATAAGGGATGATTACATATTTGAATTTTTCCTACATTGATTTGGTTCAAGAATTTTCATTTAGTAATTGTCACCATTCATATATATTGCTATGTCAAGGTTAGATTAGAGTTTGTGATCTGAAATATAAGCAGTTATGTCGAATTTCAAATTTCTAATTGTTACTTTTGTCAAATTTTCATTCATTCGGTTCACGAATTTTCATTAACTATTAATTATCGCAATTCGCAACTCATATATTGCTATGTCAAAGTTAGATCAGTATTTATGACCTGAAATATAACCAACTATGTTGAATATTGAATTTTTAAATAGTTACTTTTGTCAAATTCTCAATTTTCCATGGTTAGATATGTCGACAAATATATACTTATCAGGTTACTTTTATAAAAAAAATTGTGAACATACAAGATCTTTTCAACGCTATATTCTACTTCCATTCCAATTCAACATCAACCCAGGAAAAGAAGATGTCCAAATCAATCCCTAATTCTACATTTTAAATGCTAGGAACATGATTGAAAGGAAGCACAACACAAGTCTTATAATAATTGATAAAATTCATACCCTAATTTCTCTAATTTCTCCCTTAATCTTTCCTATTTGAATACACAACACAGAGGGCCTCCACGACGGCGACTACACCGGCGACGCTCACAAACGATGAATGCCGATGAAGAGAGACGACGTCCGTTGGGTTAAAGGAGAATCGACTTCACCATTGATGAAGAACCTTTACTTTGCGCACGAAACCCTTTTTTCTTTAATTTGGTACCAACTCCTTCACTGATGAGTAATTAGTTTAGTAAATGAGTGTTTTATTATTAAATTAAAATAAAATAATGACACGTAGGATAATGAACATCCACATAGGAAGCCAAACTAACGGCAAATTTAAAAAAAATTGACATTTGGTTAGAAATATCAATCGGAATAAATTTTTCATGGTTACAAAGTTAATTTAAATTAGTCATGGTCAATATTGTGAGCGCCTCAATTTTTCATGGTCAAAAATGGTTATTTATTCATACTTTATAAACCAAATTTGATAGTAAATGTTCAATTAGTTTTCTTTAGTAATTTGATTCAAATAGTTAAGGTTATTTATTGACACTAAATTAAAAAAAAAAGTTGGAACTAATTTCAATGCAACATGAAAAAACTATTGTAAATAAAGAATTATATAATTACAAAAAAACGTTGTCAAAAGTTACAAAAGGCAATGATATTAAAACCGTTGTCAAAGACAGCTACAAAATGTCAATGGTATTAAAACCGTTGTAAAAAAATAACACTAAAGACAATGCTTTTAAACCATTGTCTTTGTGAATAACAGAACTACAACCGCTTAAAACTGTTGCCTATCCAATTATGGTTTTAAACCGTTACGTCATGCAAGAGAATGATTATAAATCGTTGCCTATCCAGTAACGGTTCTAAACCTTCTTTAAAAATTGTTGTCAAAATCGTTGTCTATGCTAGTAACTATGGCAACGATTTTTTTGGTTGCCGTTGGTTTAGGTAAAAAGTCATTGCCTATGAGCATTGGCAACGGCCACATATATCACAGGTCAAAAACTGTTGCCAAAGCATTGTCTAACGTTTTAGGAATGGTTTTTCGATCTATGGTAATGATTTTCGACCGTTGCGAGAACCCTTATTTGTTGTAGTGGTCCCACGTCTTTTCTTACTTTAGTCTTCAAATCCCATGTTTTATGAATTGCTTTTGGATAAAGTCTTCGTGTAATTACTCATTTCGATTTTTGGAGGTCATCGACTCGACTCCTATTATGATAAGTTGAATCTTTGTGCTATCGCTCTCATAGAACAACCCTTGTGATACTTCGACCTACATTCTCGTGGAACAATCCACATGCTATGACATTTTGACTTACATATTATCAACTCACTTTTAAGTCAAACAATCATAATCGAACTATTTATTATTGCCAAATTTTGTGCTAACAAATACATATTGAAAAATCGCCGATGCATTAATCCGTGCATGTGGTTCGAATAAAATATTCTCTCAATCTCGTGAAATAGGACTTTTTGGTATTTTCATTGAGTTTGAATTCATGTCCATTCTTCATTAGAATCTCAGTTTTTGGGTTTGGGTCTGATACAAAACATATATCTACGCTTTTCCTTTTGATTTAGTTATATGTATATTACTGCGTTGACAAAATATAATGTCCCTCTTGGCTAAACCTTATGCCTAGCCATATACTATTATGAATTTCTACATGATCATTAATAAATTTGAAGATACAACTTCCTCAGTTCCACCGATCTAGTTCTTCGTTCTTGTTCTTGTTATTGTACAATTTGTGTGTCAGCGTGGTCGTAGGTTATTAGTTAGCATATCATCGGTTTCGAAGCAGTAGCTACAGAATTCACTAACTAACAACATACAACAATTAGCACGTGCTATCTAATTGTCCTTTTTTACAAGTGGTTACCTTCTCTTTTTTTTCAATGTATTTATGTATAAAATATATACATATGTGGTTTAGTTTATTTTTAATATGTATTTATATTTTAATATGTATTTTATATTGGTGACTAACTTTGGTGACTGATTTTAGTGTACATTTAACATAATCGTTAATATTAATATTAAGGTGAAAACTCACATGACTTTATATATGAAATAATAGTTAAAAACTGTTAAATAATTTAATATATTTGATTAAATTATCATATCAAAATTATTAATTATCAATTTTACATTAAGATAAATGTATGTAAATTTTTATCTAATATTAATATTAGTAATTTATATATATTGTGACACTTTAAAAATAGAATTATGAATTACCATATTTGCAATAGAGAGAGAGAGAGAGGGAGAGAGAGAGAGAGTGGTGGAAAACACTGTGAGGGGTAATTTTAGGAATTAGATCCAAGATCCTAGAGTTTGGAACCGAGAAGAGTATCATCGATTGGAGAAAGAGTCGTTCTCGATCTTTTTGGATAACCTTCCAGAGGACATTTCGAAGAGAGAACTGTTTCAGCTATTCAGTTGGACCGGACGCATAAATGCATGACATATACCTATCTCATACGCAAAAAAGTGATAGTATGTACATTTTTGCGTTCATACAATACACTACCATGGGAGGAGCTTTGAAGGCCATAACAGAGATAAATCGTATGAGACTGAGAGGTAAGGTTGTACTTGTTAGAGAAGCAAAATACAGGAGATTATCGGCTACTAAGGAAACGAAAAATGTACAGACAGGAGGTGACATCCGAAATGAAAGCGTCCGCCAGCCACAACGGGAACGTGAGGATGGCTTGGTTCCCGCAGCTAGTAGTATTAGGGATGTGAGAAAAGATAAGAAGATCTAAGATCCACATGGGAATGGGTGGACAAAGAAAATAGAAGTGGCTATGGCGAAAGAAAACTTGGACTGGTTGCAGAAAATTCTAATAGGAGGAACGACAACGGCTATTGACTTTAGGTCTTTACAAGATATGGTTGCTAAGAACTTTCCGCAAGTTATTCAGGTACACGAGTTGGGAGCATATAAAGCCTTGCTGACTTTTGACAATCTATTGAACGCTGAAGAGACATATACATTCAAAATGAATAACTTACTACAGATATTTCATAGTGTATGGAGGTGGGACGAATCGGAGAGAAGTGAATCTCGAAAAGTATGGCTAGAGTGTTTCGGTGTTCCGTTACATGTTTGGACAATGGATACCTTCAAGAAGATAGGTGGCCAATGGGGAGAGGTGGTTGGGTGTGATAAAGGGACGGAATCATGTGCTTCTTTTAGTGTCGGCCGTGTACTAATTGATACTTATGTCATGGATGTGATCAATGAATGGGTCCATATCATATTAGGTACCAGTGGATTCGACATTTTGGTAAAAGAGGTGGGACAAGAAGTCTATAGTTCATAATGTAATTTGGAAAAAGGGGAAGGGGTAAAGCTGTGGGTTCCATTCACGGAAATAACAAAACAACTAGAATTTCTGATGATGTAGCTATATCGTCGTCTAGCCTTATAAATTTGATAGACTACGGAGATCAGGCAGCGATAGTAGTTATGGAAGGGCTACGGTAGGAGGTTGAAGATGAGGATATGTTGGTAAATTCAGAATTAATTTTAAACGAATGGAGTAATGACAATTTAAAGCTCAATCAAAGAAATTTAGCAACGAATAAGCAAATTTATGGTGATATTGAAGGCTTGGGAGATTTTGTGGATTCAGAGCTCAGCATTCCGTGGAGCTATAGCTGTAATCATAATGGGCTAATAAGGGGGGAAAATTTGATAAATGCAAGAGAATTCCTGATCGGGCCACCTATGTTAATAAATGCAAAAATAGTATGTTGGGCCAAGAAGGCCCAAGTTCATTAACATGTGGAAAGGTAGGCACCGTTGCTGGCTATCCTGGGCTGGACTGTGAGCTTGTGGGTCGGGTTAGGCTGCTCCAACGGATGAGACCTAGGGCTGACTCTCCTTCAACGCCGATGGTGCGGTATTTTTAACCCACAACTAACCGGCAAGTGCACCGGATCGTACCAAGTAATACCTCAGGTGAGTGAGGGTCGATCCCACGAGGATTGAAAGACTAAGCAACAATGATTAATTGATTTACTTAGTTAGGCAAATAGAAAATAGTGTTTGAGAGTTCAAAAGTATTAATTAATAAATTTAGATGTTTGAAGACAGGCAGGTGAATAAGTTGAGAATAAAATATTGAGAAACAGTTAAGGTTTCAGAGTTATCTATTTTTTTGGATTAACTTTTCTTACTAACTATTTTAATCATGTAGGATTTAATTTTTTGGCAAACTATATGTGACTAGACCCTAATTCCTTAGACCTTTCTAGTCTCCTCTAAAATTTATTAACTGCCAATTCCTTGGTCAATTAATTCCAATTAGAAGCTACATGATCAAATTCTAGTTTATATGCCACAAAAACTCTAATTACCCAAAAATAAAAGGATTATGTGTCACATATCCTGTTAAATCCTGATAATTAAAATTTAGAAGAATATGTTTTCAAGCTGTTGTTCAAGTAAAGAGCTTTTCCAAGTTTTACAAGAACTCAAATAGAAAGAGGGTCATACTTCCGTTCCACCCAAATTCATAAGATAAAGAGCGAAAACAATTCTTAAATTATAAATTCATACATAAAATAAAATAGAAAAAGCAATAAAATCAATCCATACAAATAGACAGAGCTCCTAACCTTAACAATAGAGGATTAATTGCTCATGACTCCGACTAGAAAATAAGGATTCTGATAAAATGTATTTTGGTAGTCTGGAATGGGGATCCCCCAAAAGAGAGGTTCATCTTCCTTTTTATATCCAATCCTAATAATTTAAAATCTATTATATAAAACTAAAATCATATCTTTTTCCTAAAAATAATATTTAAATTTAAATTTGAATTAACTAATAAGTCTTCAGTTGATGGGTGGGGACCACTTGTTTTGTCCATTCTGTAGCTTCTAATTTGTGTTTTCTAGGCTGGAAACTGGGTCAAAACAGCTCAGAAATCGCCCCCAGCATTTTTCTGCGTTTTCTGCACCTGGCGCATGTCACGCGTACGCGTCAGTCACGCGCAGCGTCGATGGTCTTTTCTGCGAGTCACGCCACGCGTCGGTCACGCGCACACGTCGTTGTGCAATTCTTCAAATCATGCGTACGCGTCAGTCACGCGAACACGTCGCCATGAAAAGCTCCAAATCACGCGTACGCGTCAGTCATGCGTACGCATCAATCCTCGCTGCCATCTCCTTTGACTCTTGTGCTGCAAAAACTCCATCAAATCTAGCCGAATGCTACCTAAAATAAACAAAATTGCACAAGACTCAAAGTAGTATCCATATTGGCTAAAAGATAATTAATTCTTTATTAAACTCAACAAATTAGATGCAAATTTACTAGGAAAAGATAGGAAGGATGCTCACACATCACAACACCAAACTTGAACTGTTGCTTGTCCTCAAGCAACCAAAACTAATATAAGCTTAGGATGTGAATTTGCATGAGAATGAGAGTTCAATTAAGCTCATGTCTCTTCTTATAGTGGGGTTTACAACTGCAATCCTGAATAGTTTTGGCATCTCACTTTATCCTTTGAAGTTCAGAATGATTGGCATCCATAGGAATTAAGAATTCAGATAGCGTTATTGATTCTCCTAGTTCAGTATATTGATTCTTGAACACAGCTACTTTATGAGTCTTGGCCGTGACCCTAAGCATTTTGTTTTCCAGTATTTTCACCGGATACATGAATGCCACAGACACATAACTGGGTGAACCTTTTCAGATTGTGACTCAGCTTTGCTAGAGTCCCTAGTTAGAGGTGCCCAGAGTTCTTAAGCACACTCGTTTTGCTTTGGACCACGACTTTAACCGCTCAGTCTCAAGCTTTTCACTTGACACCTTCACGCCACAAGTACATGGTTAAGGACAGCTTGATTTAGCTGCTTAGGCCAGGATTTTATTCCTTTGGGCCCTCCTATCCATTAATGCTCAAAGCCTTGGATCCTTTTTTTCTTTATTTTATATTTTTTTTCGCAAGCTTCATGTTTTTCACTGCTTTTTCTTGCTTCAAGAATCAATTTTATGATTTTTCAGATTATCAATAACATTTCTCTTTTTTCATCATTCTTTCAAGAGCCAACAATTTTAACATTCATAAACTTCACTATAAAAAATATGCACTGTTCAAGCATTCATTCAGAAAACAAAAAGTATTGCCACCACATCTAAGTAAATAGGACTACTCTTAAAATTAACTCAATTTCTCATGCAATACATCACTTCTGTATTTTTTATTTGAATTCAAGCTCAGTGAGTAATACATGAGACATCTTTTAAAGCAATTTAGAGAAAACTAAACTAGACCTAGGATTCTAACTAATAAAGGATCATGCAACAAACAAAGTAAAAATAGCAGAAGACTGGAACATAATATAGAAAAAGAGGGGAGGAATAAAAAATGAAAGGAACTTAACCACCTTAGTTATCCTAGCGGTCGTTTTATTCTTCAGGTTGTGATCCTCAATGAAGATGATTCGCCTCCCTTTTGGTACCATAAAAATAAATAAAAAATCCTTAAGCGAAGCTTCAACACCAAACTTAAAGGTTTGCTTGTCCTCAAGCAAGGAAGAACTGAAAATAGAAAGAGATAAATATTATGATGAAAGAAAAAGAAAAGGATAAAAGAACAAGAGAGAATTAGGATTGGGAGAGGGAGAAAGAAAGTTAAAACTGGGCGGCGAACTAGTGTAGTTATGCGGCGCAGGCAATGCGTACGCGTACGGCACGCGTACGCGTGGGTCGCGAGATTTTCTTAATGACGCGTAAGCGTCAGGCACGCATCCACGTGCCCTGAGTTTTGTGCGATTCGCGCGAAGCCAGCCGCGCACACGCGTAACTCTCTGTTCGCATGGCTTGGGAACCCAGATTTTCAATCGACGCGTGCGCATCATCCACGCGCACGCGTGGATGGGAATTCATGCAAATGACGCGCACGCATCAGGGATGCGTACGCATGAACAAGTTTTGGGCTTCTAGCACACGTCCAGCCCCAAGCCAGCACAACTCTCTGTCCAATCACTCATTTATGTCGATTTTCAGGGTCACGCGTACGAGTCAGTCACGCGTACGCGTGGAGTGCCAAAATCACCAATGACGCACACGCATGGGGTACATGTACGCGTGGGCTTGTTTGTGCAAAGGGCATCATTCCTGCGCCACTCCCGCGTAACTCTCTATTTAGTTTTATTTTTCACGCAGACCCATCTGACGCGTACGCGTCGGGTGCCTTTTTTCGGCTCCTTCATAAATCCCGATTTTGTAGTTTATCTTGTGCTTAATTTGGGTGGTTTTATCAAATTTTCTCACATTTATTCAATAAATCAGCATGATTTTGCAATTCTCCCTTGATTTGTGCTTAAATGCGAAAACATGCTTTTTAGGCCCTAAAATTGGTGATTTTAATTCACTTTAATTCCATTTGATGCTTTGATATGTTTGTTGAGTGATTTCAGGTTTATAAGGCAAGTATTGGATGGAAGGAATGAAGAAAAAGCATACAAAGTGGGAGAACTCATGAAGAAATGAAGGAACCGTAAAGCTGTCAAGCCCGACCTTCTGGCACTCAATCGGCCATAACTTGAGCTACAGAGGTCCAAATGAGGCGGTTCCAGTTGCGTTGGAAAGCTAACTTCCGGGGCTTCGAAATGATATAAAATTTGTTATATGTTGCCTGACGCATAGGGGCGCGCACGCGCCATGTACGCATGCGCGCCGATGGAGCACGTGGGTCCACTTTAGTGAAATCGCTCCCAGCGATTTCTGAAGCATTTTGGGCCCAATCCAACTCATTTCTGATGCTATTGAATCCAAGGATTGAGGGGGGAATGAACCAAGTAGTCATAGTTTAATTTTCATGATATTTTAGGGTAGAATTCTAGAGAGAGAGACTCTCTCCTCTCTCTAGATTTTAGGGTAGTTTAGGTTTAATTTTCTTAAATCCAACTTTTAATTCTTGTTTTAATTTAGTTTCTCCTTTTAATTTCTTGTTGCTACTACTCTATTCTTCTTAGTTCTCTTGTCAATTTTACTTTTGTGTCTCTTTTTATGTTCATGAGTCATTTGTTGGATTTGGATCTTTTCTTTAATGAAATTTAATGTTTGATGTTCTTTTATTGATGATTTGAGTTGTTGATTTACTTTTCTTGCAATTGGTAGTTGGTAGATTTTATTATTCTTGCACATTTACCATGCTTTCCCTTTGTACCCACCAAGTGTTTGACAAAATGCTTGGTTGGGCTTTAGAGTAGATTTTGAGCATTCTTGGCTTGGAAAGAGTAATTGGGCAATCTTGAGTCATGAAAACCCAACTTATGTTGG
>NC_029790.2:17871732-17875993 GCF_000816755.2 Arachis ipaensis | reverse complement strand
GTAATTGCTTACTTTGTTGTTGATGCACTTTTGTTCTTCCATTTTCCTTTAATGCAATTTATGATTCATGTTCTTTTATCATTGATTTGCTTTATTGTTGTTTAAATCCTTGCATTTGAGTAGTGTAGATTTATATTCCTTGTAATTTTACTATGCTTTCCTTTTATTCCTTCCAAGTGTTTGATAAAATGCTTGGTTGGGCTTTAGAGTAGATTTTGAGCATTCTTGGCTTGGAAAGAGTAATTGGGCAATCTTGAGTCATGAAAACTCAACTTATGTTGGTGATCTAGAGTTGTTAGCTAATATTATTTCTATTGACGCTAATCTTTTGCTAATTTAATTAGTAAGTTGATTAGGATTTTTGGATTGAGATTAGCTAATCTTATTAGACTTTCTCTCATGGAAGATAATATGATACCTTCTTCCAATGTTGGAGATGACGTAATAAGATGAATTCTTGTTATTATTGTGGTATGATTGATTAGTCTTGTTTGACTTTCTCCCTATTTGTTGGAGTTGACTAAATAAGATGAATTAATCATTGCATGACTAGGATAGAAAGCCTATGATCTCAACACTTGCCATTTATTTTCTTGCCCAATTATCAACCAAACCCCCCTTTACCCCTTCATAGCCAATAATCATTCACTTCATTGCAATTCCTTGTGAGACGACCCGGAGTCTAAATACTTCGGTTAATTTTCAATTGGGGTTTGTTATTTGTGACAACCAAATTTAATTTGATGTGAGAGTTGTTTGTTGGTTTGGAGCTATGCTTACAACGAAATTCTTCTTTCTATAAGAGAAATTCCTTACCGACAATAATTTTTGCTATCACTCCTGTTCTAAGATAGCTGCATGATCTGAAAAAACTTAAAAACTTAGTGAAAATTAAATAAGGAAGAAAACTACTACTACAAAAAATAGCTAAGGATACGAATTTATCGGGTTGCCTACCGACAAGCGCTTCTTTAACGTCACTAGCTTGACGGTCAGTTCTGCTAGTTTAGCAGATGAGTGGACCTCTGGCGATCAATCTCGCCTCTAAGATAGTGCTTCAGCCTCTGGCCATTCACTGTAAATTTTTTGTCAGAATTCTCTTCCTGTATTTCCACATGACCATATGGTGAAGCTCTGGTAACCACAAACGGTCCTAACCACCGGGATTTCAGCTTCCCAGGAAAGAATTTGAGCCTTGAATTATACAGAAGCACTCTCTGTCCTAGCTCAAAGACTCTGATGGCAATCTTCTTGTCATGTAGTAGCTTTGTTCTCTCCTTATAAAGCTTGGCATTCTCATAGGCTGAATATCTGAATTCATCAAGCTCATTCAACTGAAGCATTCGCTTAATTTCTGCAACTTCTAAATCAAGGTTCAGGTACCTGATTGCCCAGTAAGCCTTGTGCTCCAGCTCAACTGGCAAGTGACAGGCTTTGCTATAGACCAACTGATAAGGGGACATGCCAATGGGAGTCTTGTACACTGTCCGGTATGCCCAGAGAGCATCATCAAGCTTCCTAGACCAGTCCTTTCTTGAAACACTGATGGTCTTCTCTAGAATCCTCCTAAGTTCCCTGTTGGAAACTTCAACTTGTCCACTTGTCTGAGGGTGATAGGGGGTTGCCACTTTATGATGGACTCCATATCTCTGCAGAAGAGAGTCCAGCTGTCTGTTATAGAAATGACTTCCTCCATCACTAATGAGTGTCCTTGGGACACCAAACCGGCTAAAGATGTATCTCTGAAGAAAGCTCATTACAACCTTGGCATCATTGGTGGGTAGAGCCACAGCTTCCACCCACTTAGACACGTAATCAACTGCCACTATAATATAGTTGTTTGAGTGTGAGGGTGGGAAAGGTCCCATGAAATCGATACCCCACACATCAAACAACTCAACCTCAAGAATCCCCTGCTGTGGCATTTCATGGTTGGCAGGGAGATTTGTGACTTTTTCACATCTATCACAGTGCTTCACAAATGCTCTTGAGTCTCTGAAGAGAGTCGGCCAGTAAAACCCACTCTGAAGGACCTTGGTAGCTATCCTTTCACCACCAAAGTGGCCTCCATACTCAGAACCATGACAGTGCCAAAGAATCTGCTATTTTTCTTCATCTGGGACACATCTCCGGATGATACCATCTGAATACCTTTTAAAAAGGTATGGTTCCTCCCAAATGTAGTACTTTGCATCAGTTAATAGCTTCTTCACTTGTTGCCTACTGTATTCCCTTGGAATAAAATTCATGGCCTTATAATTTGCAATGTCTGCAAACCATGGAGCCTGCTGAATGAGGAATAATTGCTCATCTAGAAATGTCTCAGTCACAGCTGTGGGTGGTTATACTCCTGCTTCAGGCTCAATTCTGGAGAGATGGTCAGCTACTTGATTTTCTGACCCTTTCCTGTCTTTTATCTCAATATCAAACTCCTGAAGGAGTAACACCCATCTGATTAATCTTGGTTTAGAGTCCTGCTTGGTTAGAAGGTACTTCAAAGTAGCATGATTAGAATAAATAATAACCTTAGAACCAAGTAAATAGGACCTAAACTTATCAACAGCATACACAACAGCTAATAATTCCTTTTCTGTAGTTGTGTAATTCTTTTGGGCATCATTTAACACACGACTAGCATAATAAATGACATGTACAAGCTTACCATGCCTCTGTCCTAAAATAGCTCCTATAGCAAAGTCACTGGCATCACACATCAACTCAAATGATAAATCCTAGTCAGGGGGAGCTATAATGGGAGCAGAGATAAGGTTTGCTTTCAGAGTTTCAAAAGCATGCAATTTAATCAGAATCAAAGACAAAAGGAACATCAGCAACTAACAGGTTGCTTAAAGGTTTAGCAATTTTAGAAAAATCCTTTATAAATCTTCTATAAAATCCTGCATGACCTAAGAAACTCCTAACTGCCTTAACATTAGCTAGTGGGGGTAATTTTTCAATTACCTCCACCTTTGCTCTATCAACCTCAATTCCCTTACTTGAAATCCGGTGTCCAAGAACAATACCTTCTATAACCATAAAGTGACATTTTTCCTAATTTAAAACAAGGTTTGATTCTTGACACCGTTTCAAGACAAGAGATAAATGCTTAAGGCAAGATTCAAAAGAATTACCAAAAACAGAAAAGTCATCCATAAATACCTCAATAAATTTTTCAACCATATAAAAAAAATTGAAAGCATACACATATGAAAAGTTGCTGGAGCATTGCAAAGTCCAGAAGGCATTCTTCTGTAGGCAAATACTCCAAAGGGGCATGTGAATGATGTCTTCTCTTGATCTTGAGGGTCCACTGCAATTTGGTTATATCCAGAATATCCATCTAGAAAACAGTAAAAAGCATGACCAGCTAACCTCTCAAGCATCTGATCAATAAAAGGCAGGGAGAAGTGATCTTTCCTTGTAGCAGTATTGAGCCTCCTATAGTCTATACACATTCTCCATCCTGTGATTGTTCTTGTAGGAATAAGCTCATTCTCTTCATTCTTGATCACTGTCATCCCTCCTTTCTTGGGGACTACTTGCACAGGACTTACCCAAGGACTGTCAGAAATAGGGTAAATAATACCTGCTTTCCATAGTTTCATTACCTCTTTTTGGACCACCTCTTTCATAGTTGGATTGAGTCTCCTTTGTGGTTGCACAACTGGTTTAGCATCATCTTTAAGGAGGATCTTGTGCATGCACTTAGTTGGACTAATCCCCTTCAAGTCACTAATGGTCCACCCAATAGCTGTTTTATGGTTTCTGAGCACTGAAATAAGCGCCTCTTCCTCTTCAGGCTTCAGGGAAGAGCTAATAATCACTGGATAGGAATCATTTCCACCCAAGAACACATATTTCAGAGAAGGAGGTAAATGTTTGAGCTCAAGCTTGGGGGCTTCCTCCTCTGCTTTAGGCGTGTGAACTATAGCCTTCTGGGGTGGTGAATCATCAACTTCAACTAATTCATACTCAGAAACAGGATCCAGAATGTCATCAAGTACCTCAGCTTCCAGTACTACTTGAACAAGTGGTTCAACAACATCAATTCTCATACACCCTTCAGAATCATTAGGGTGCTTGAGAGCTTCAAAAATATTAAGGACCACCTGTTCTTCATTGACCCTCAGGGTTAATTCACCTTTTTGCACATCAATTAGAGCTCTACCTGTAGCTAAAAAGGGTCTACCAAGTATAATAGAGGGTTTTACCTCCTCTTCCATGTCTAATATAACAAAATCAACAGGGAAAATAAATGGTC
>NC_029790.2:17859424-17870450 GCF_000816755.2 Arachis ipaensis | reverse complement strand
ACACCCTTTAGAATCATTAGGGTGCTTGAGAGCTTCAAAAACATTAAGAACCACCTGTTCTTCATTGACCCTCAAGGTTAATTCACCCTTTTGCACATCAATCAGAGCTCTACCTGTAGCTAAAAATGGTCTACCAAGAATAATAGAGGATTTTACATCCTCTTCCATGTCTAGTATAACAAAATTAGCAGGAAAAATAAATGGTCTTATTTTTACAAGTAAATCCTCAACAACACCCATAGGAAATTTAATAGAAAGATCAGCAAGTTGAAGAGAAATACGAGTGGGTTTTACCTCCTCAATTTGAAGCTTTTTCATCACTGAAAGTGGCATGAGATTGATGCTAGCTCCAAGATCACATAAAGCTCTCTGAATGTTGACATCTCCAATGGTGCAAGGAATCACAAAACTCCATGGATCTTGCATTTTCTCAGGCAGTTTATGTTGAAGAATAGCACTGCATTCCTTGGTTAACACCACGGTTTCTTGCTCCTTCCAATTCCTCTTGTTAGTCAACAATTCTTTCATAAATTTAGCATAAAGGGGCATTTTCTCAAGAGCCTTTGCAAAAGGAATGTTGATCTGTAGCTTCTTGAAGACATCTAAAAATTTAGAGAACTGCTTTTCTTTGGAAGCCTTCTGAAGTCTCTGAGGATATGGCATTTTTGGCTTGTATTTAGGAGCCTTTGGCAATGTAGGATACGTGTCAAGAGAGTCAGGGAACGGGTTGTCTGCACGCTTAGGAGGGACGTGCTCTACTTCTTCCTTTTTCTCCTTTGGAGCTTTCTTTTCAACTAGTTCTTCATTGGCCCTTGTCTCAGAACCAACTATTTTACCACTTTTCAATTGAATAGCCTTGCAATCTTCTCTTGGGTTCACCACTGTATCGCCTGGAAATGTACTTACAGACCTCTCAGGTATTTGCTTGCTCAGTTGGCCCATTTGCACCTCTAAGTTTCTAATGGAGGCTCTAGTTTTCTGCATAAAACTTTTCATCATCTCCCAATTAGAATCTTCTTGGGATTTAGAGTTTGCTTGCTGAGGTGGTTGTTGCTGCTGAGACTGAAATTGGCGGTTATTATGATTGTTCTATTGAAAGCCGCCCTGAGAATTATTGTTGAAGCTTTAAGGTTTCTGAGATTGGTCCCTCCATCCAAAATTTGGGTGATTTCTCCATCCCTGATTGTATGTCTTAGAATATGGATCATTGTTGGGATTCTTAGGACCACTCCCCATGTAATTGACCTGTTCAGAAGAGGGTTGAGCATAATCATAATTATCATTTTGCACAAAATTACCTGCCACGTCATAAGAGACTTCCTGTGGTGGATTTTGGGTGTTGATAGCTGAGACTTGCATGCCACCCATCTGTTGAGTAAGTAAATTTATTTGCTGAGACATAAGCTTGTTCTGAGCAAGAAGAGCATTAAGAGCTTCTACTTCCATAACACCCTTCTTCTGAGGAGCCTCAGAGTTCACAGGATTCCTGTTAGATGAGTATAAATATTGGTTACTAGCAACCAATTCAATCAGCTCAATAGTCTCCTCCAGTGTTTTCTTCTTGTGCAATGAACCACCTGCAGAATTATCTAAGCACATCTTGGACATTTCACCCAAGCCTTCATAAAAGATGTCTAGTTGGGTCCATTTAGAGAACATGTCCGGAGGGCATTGCCTAATCAGTAGCTTGTACCTCTCCCAAGCTTCATAGAGAGTTTCACCATCCCTCTGCCTGAAGGTCTGAACCTCCACCCTAAGCTTAGTCAGCTTCTTTGGTGGAAAAAATTTAGTAAGAAACTCAGTAACAACCTTGTCCCAAGTATTCAAACTCTCCTTGGGCTGGGATTCTAGCCATAGCTTTGCTCCATCCCTCAGAGCAAACGGGAAGAGCATGAGTTTGTACACCTCTGGGTTCACTCCATTTGTCTTCACAGTATCACAAATCTGTAGAAAATTAGAAATAAATTGATTTGGGTCTTCGTGGGGAAGACCATGATACTGGCAATTTTGTTGCACCAGGGTGACCAATTATGGCTTCAACTCAAAGTTGTTCGCAGTTATAGGAGGTACCACAATGCTTTTTCCATAAAGATCTGCAGTAGGAGCAGAGTAAGAGCCAAGCACTCTCCTTTGTTGATCATCCCCATTCGAATTTGCCACATTGGCATTAACAGCATTATTGTGATCCATAGTGGATTCTGCAGCCTTGCAAAGTCTTGCTTGTTGTAAACGCCGCCTGAAAGTTCTTTCAGGTTCAGGAACAAAGTCCAAGAGATGTTCTTTGTCTCTGTTCCTGCGCATAAACAAACAGAAAAGAAGAAAAGATGGGAATCTCTATGTCAGAGTATAGAGAATTCCCAGTGAGGTATCCTGTGTAAAGAGATAAAGGTATTGAATAAAACAAACACTAAAATTTAAAAATTACTATTAAAATTAAGACTAAAAATTTTTGAAATTATTAAGCAAATTAAATAAGAAAAAATTAAAATAAGACTAACTAGGGAACACCAAACTTAATTTCAAAAATAAAAAAAAATATTAGTACTAATTTAATTATTTAATTATTTTATTATTTTTTATTATTATTTTTTATTTTTTTATTATTTATTTATTTATTTAATTTTAAAACTAAATAATAAAAGAAAAGAAAAAGAAAACGAAACAGGGGAGGGGGTGCTAACGAAAGAACAAAGAAAAAAAATTTTACGGGAATGAAAATAAACAAAAATGAAAAATAAAAATTAATAATAATAAAATAAAACTAATTAAAATCAAAACGCCTAATCTAAGCAATCAAGCAACTAATAGTTGTTAATCACAGTCAATCATCGGCAACTGTGCCAAAAACTTGGTGCAGTGTTTCTAACCCACAACTAACCGGCAAGTGCACCGGGTCGTACCAAGTAATACCTCAAGTGAGTGAGGGTCGATCCCACGAGGATTGAAGGATTAAGCAACAATGGTTAATTGATTTACTTAGTTAGGCAAATAGAAAATAGTGTTTGAGAGTTCAAAAGCATTAATTAATAAATTTAGATGTTTGAAGACAGGCAGGTGAATAAGTTGGGAATAAAATATTGAGAAACAGTTAAGGTTTTAGAGTTATCTATTTTTCCGAATTAACTTTTCTTACTAACTATTTTAATCATGTAGAATTTAATTTATGGCAAACTATATGTGACTATACCCTAATTCCTTAGACCTTTCTAGTCTCCTCTAAAATTTATTAACTGCCAATTCCTTGGTCAATTAATTCCAATTAGAAGCTACATGATCAAATTCCAGTTTATATGCCACAAAAACTCTAATTACCCAAAAATAAAAGGATTATATGTCCAGATAATTAAAATTTAGGAGAATATGTTTTCAAGCTATTGTTCAAGTAGAGAGCTTTTCCAAGTTTTACAAGAACTCAAATAGAAAGAAGGTCATACTTCCGTTCCACCCAAATTCATAAGATAAAGAGCGAAAACAATTCTTAAATTATAAATCCATACATAAATTAAAATAGAAAAAGCAATAAAATCAATCTATACAAATAGACAGAGCTCCTAACCTTAACAATAGAGGATTAGTTGCTCATGACTTCGAGTAGAAAATAAGGATTCTGATAAAATGTATTTTGGTAGTCTGGAATGGGGATCCCCCAAAAGAGAGGTTCCTCTTCCTTTTTATATCCAATCCTAATAATTTAAAATCTATTATCTAAAACTAAAATAATATATTTTCCTAAAAATAATATTTGAATTTAAATTTGAATTAATTAACAAGTCTTCAGTTGATGGGTGGGGACCACTTGTTTTGTCCATTATGTAGCTTCTAATATGTGTTTTCTGGGTTGGAAACTGGGTCAAAACAGCCCAGAAATCGCCCCCAGCGTTTTTCTGCATTTTCTGCACGTGGCGCATGTCACGCGTACGCGTCAGTCACGCGCATGCGTCGATGGTCTTTTCTGTGAGTCACGCGGACGCGTCGGTCACACGCACGCGTAGCCATGAAAAGCTCCAAATCACGCGTACGCGTCAGTCACGCGTACGCGTCGATCCTCGCTGCCATCTCCTTTGATTCTTGTGCTGCAAAAACTCCATCAAATCCAGCCGAATGCTACCTAAAATAAACAAAATTGCACAAGACTCAAAGTAGTATCCATATTGGCTAAAAGATAATTAATTCTTTATAAAACTCAACAAATTAGATTTAAATTCACTAGGAAAAGATAGGAAAGATGCTCACGCATCAGCCGTTAGGGAGACCTTGTGTATTGGAGGTTCACGGCAACAAGCTTAGTGAGGGAGAAGATGGAGGCTGCTGAGTCTTGCACGCTGAACGTGGTGAGACACGACGTCAGTTGTGCAGGTTGGAGGCAGTGGACTCGGAGCAGTGCGAAGGCGCCATCTGCGATGAAAGAGAAGGTTATGCTGCGCTCGATGGTGGAGAAATCTCGTGGCGGAAGTTGATCCAGGGTGAAGTAATCCCAATGCCTGCTGGTAGTGTGTCTGGGATGGGCGCCGCTGCTGGTGAGAGGAAGGCTGGAAGAGAAGCCAAATCGGTGGTGGCAGGGGCTTATAGGTTGGAAAAACAAGTTGTTAGGGAGGAGGGGGATGTGCTGCCATTGGAGGAGGTACAAGGGGACGAGGACGCGATCGTGAACATAGGGGCTAACGACAGACGCAGTAATGGTGCCGATCATAAAACCGGTGGTGATGCTAATGCAGAGTTAGCGAATGAAGGCTTGGGAAGTGGTTCGGTTTGTGATAGAAATTTGCTAGCTTAGAATGTGGAGGAGGGTTACAATGACAGAGACAACCATAAAGGGGAACAAGGACATGCCAACGATGATGAGGACAGCAGTAATGAGTGTGTAAATTTGGATGAGCAACTGTTGGAAAACCAAAAGACTTGAGAGTTAGCGAAAGAATCAGGAGCAATGCTGTGTAATGAAGAAGATGACATTATGGCTATCCTCCAAGAACAGAATGAAGAAATTGCTTAAAAAAGAAGATTGGAAAAACAGAGGGCTAAAGCAAGACGGAGCAGACCCAAAAATCACAATAAGGTGGGTAATAATAATTTAAAATGATCGTTAGTTCGTGGAATGTTAGGGGGTTAAGGGGTGATGGGAAGTTGAGAATGGTGAAAGAACTTAAGAGAAAACATAGTTTGAATATGTTAGGCTTGGTAGAGACTAAAAGACAGTAAGTGACAAGGTTTGATGTTATGAAAATCTGGGGAAATGGTTGTGCGGGGTGGGAGTATGTGGGGTCTGACAGGACATCTGGTGGGTTGTTGTTAATGTGGGAAGATGGTTTCTTTAAAATGAGAAATTACTATAAAGGTGATCGATGGTTATGTGTTGAAGGGATACTGTCGAAAAATCCTATTAACTGTGCTTTTTTCTTAGTTTATGGTGCTCATACTAGAGATGAAAAACTTGTGTGGGAGGAGTTGAGTTACGTGGCTGGTTTGTGTCCAGGCGCCTATTGTTTTTGGGGGGACTTTGATGAAATTGTACAGGTGGAAGAAAGGCGAGGATCAGATAGTTTACCTTTATCGACGCAAGATTTTGAGAATTGGATAAATGACATGGGTTTGGTGGACTTGCCAATTACTGACCGTAAGTTTACATGGTTCAGAGGAAAGTCCTGTAGCCGTATTGATAGAGCTTTGGTTAGCTTGGAATTGATTGAGGCATTTCCAGAAACTCATTTGAGAGGTGGTCCACAGGGTTTATTAGATCACTGCCCTATTATAGTGGAAGATAAGAGGCTTAGGGACGGACCAAGGCCGTTCCGAAGTCTAGATTTGTGGTTTACACATGAAGGATTTCTAAGGATGGTCAAGGAGGAATGGAGAGGATTAGGAGAGGTACAATTCACCAATAAACTGAAGGCGTTGACGGTTTGATGAGCGGATAATTTATACGCTTTTTGGCATTGTTTTTAGTATGTTTTTAGTAGAATTTAGTTACTTTTAGGGATGTTTTCATTAGTTTTTATGTTAAATTCACATTTCTAGACTTTACTATGAGTTTGTGTATTTTTCTGTGATTTCAGGTATTTTCTGACTGAAATTGAGGGACTTGAGCAAAAATCAGATTCAGAGGTTGAAGAAGGACTGCTGATGCTGTTGGATTCTGACCTCCCTACACTCAAAATGGCGCGCTTCCAATTGCGTTGGAAAGTAGACATCCAGGGCTTTCCAGCAATATATAATAGTCCATACTTTGGCCAAGAATAGACGACGCAAACTGGCATTCAACGCCAGCTCTCTGCCCAATTCTGGTGTCCAGCGCCAGAAAAGGATCCAAAACCAGAGTTCAACGCCCAAACTGGCACAAAAGGTGGCATTCAACTCCAAGAAGGACCTCTACACGTGTAACACTCAAGCTCAGCCCAAGCACACACCAAGTGGGCCCCGGAAGTGAATTTATGCATCAATTACTTACTCATGTAAACCCTAGTAGCTAGTTTATTATAAATAGGACCTTTTACTATTGTTTTAGACATCTTTGAATCTTTGAATCTTTGGAATCATCTTTGGACGCCTGGTTCTTAGATCAGAGGGGCTGGCCTCTCGGCCGTGCCTGGACCTTTCACTTATGTATTTTCAACGGTAGAGTTTCTACACTCCATAGATTAAGGTGTGGAGCTCTGCTGTTCCTCAAAGATTAATGCAAAGTACTACTGTTTTCTATTCAATTCAACTTATTCCGCTTCTAAGATATTCATTCACACTTCAACCTGAATGTGATGAATGTGACAATCATCATCATTCCCCATGAACGCGTGCCTGACAACCACTTCCGTTCTACTTTCGATTGAATGAGTGTCTCTTAGATCTCTTAATCGCCATGGAAAGGAGTAAGACTGATTGGATGAAGATAGCAGGAAAGCAGAGATTCAGAGGAACGAAAGCATCTCTATACGCTTATCTGAAATTCTCACCAATGAATTACATAAGTGTTTCTATCCTTTAATTTCTGTTTATTTATTAATTATATTCGAAAACTCCATATCCATTTTATATCCGCCTGACTGAGATTTACAAGGTGACCACAGCTTGCTTCATACCAACAATCTCCGTGGGATCGACCCTTACTCACGTAAGGTTTATTACTTGGACGACCCAGTGCACTTGCTGGTCAGTTACACGGAGTTGTGAACCATGGTCTTGGCATCATGTTTTTGGTGCCATTGCCAGGGAAAGAAAGAGCAGTGAATTTTACATAGTTAAAGTGTAATCACGATTCCGCGTACCAAGTTTTTGGCGCCGTTGCCGGGGATTGTTTGAGTTTGGACAACTGACGGTTCATCTTGTTGCTCAGATTAGGTAACTCTCTTTTCGTTTTCTTTTTTTAAAAATTTTTCAAAAATATTTCAAAATTTTCTCACCTGTTTTCGAAAAAAATTTTATTCAAAATTTTTAAGAATGAATTCTAGTGTTTCACGAAGCATGTGAAGCCTGGCTGGCTGTAAAGCCATGTCTAAATTCTTGGACTGAGGCTTCCAAACCATCAGCATAGAGGCAAGTTACTTTGATAAGTAATGAGCAGTATATTCTGATATCTTTCTGAAGCTTGGCTGGCCATTGGCCATGTCTAGTGTTTTGGACCGGAGCTTTCATTGAAAGCTTGGCTGGCTAGTGAGCCATGTCTAATTCCTGGACCGAAGCTTTAGACTAAGAATGCAAGATTCCTGGAATTCATATTAAAGATTTTGGAATCCTTATTTTCATTTTTCACAAAAATTTTCGAAAAAATCCAAAAAAAAATTAGAAAATCAAAAATATTTTTGTGTTTCTTGTTTGAGTCATGTGTCATGTTATAAGTTTGGTGTCAATTGCATATGCATCTTGCATTTTTCGAAAATTCATGCATTCATAGTGTTCTTCATGATCTTCAAGTTGTTCTTGGTAAGTCTTCTTGTTTGATCTTGATGTTTTCTTGTTTTGCATCTTTTGTTGTTTTACATGTGCATTTTTGCATTCATAGAGTCTAAACATGAAAGATTTCTAAGATTGGTGTCTTACATGTTTTCTTTGCATATAAATTTTTCAAAAATATGTTCTTGGTGTTCATCTTGACATTCATAGTGTTCTTGGTGTTCATCTTGACATTCATAGCATTCTTGCATGCATTCATTGTTTTGATCCATAACTTTCATGCATTGCATCATTTTTCTTGTTTTTCTCTCTCATCATAAAAATTCAAAAAATAAAATATCTTTCCCTTTTTCTCTCTCATAAATTCGAAAATTAGATTTGACTTTTTCAAAATTTTTTAAAATCTAGTTGTTTTTATGAGTCAAATCAAATTTTCATTTTAAAAATCCTATCTTTTTCAAAAATCAAATCTTTTTCATTTTTCTTAGTTATTTTTGAAAATTTTAAAAATATTTTTCAAAAATCTTTTTCTTATTTTTATATCAAATTTTCGAAAATAACAATAACAATTAATGTTTTGATTCAAAAATTTCAAGTTTGTTACTTACTTGTTAAGAAAGCTTCAAACTTTAAGTTCTAGAATCATATCTTGTGATTTCTTGTGAATCAAGTCATTAATTGTGATTTTAAAAATCAAATCTTTTTCAAAACCAACTTCAATCATATCTTTTCAAAAATATCTTCTTATCTTTTTCAAAAATTTGATTTTCAAAATATCTTTTCTAACTTCTTATCTTCTTATCTTTTCAAAATTGATTTTCAAAATTTGTTTCAACTAACTAACTAACTTTTTGTTTGTTTCTTATCTTTTTCAAAACTACCTAACTAACTCTCTCTCTCTCTCTCTCTAATTTTCAAAAATATCTTCCCTCTTTTTCAAAATTTCTTTTTAATTAACTAATTATTTTATTTTTATTTTGAATTTTCGAAAAAAAAAACTACTAACCTTTTTCAAAAACTATTTTCAAAAATCACTAACTCTTTTTTCAAAAATTATTTTCGAAATTTCCCTCCTCTCATCTCCTTCTTCTTATTTATTCATCTACTAACATCTCTTCCTCACCCATAAAAAATCCGAGCTCTCTCTCTCTCTCTGAGTTCAGATTTTTTCTCTTCTTTTCTTCTACTAACAATAAGGAACCTCTTTACTGTGACATAGAGGATTCCTCTTCTTTTCTTGTTTTCTTCTCTTTCTTATGAGCAGGAACAAGGAAAAAGGCATTCTTGTTGAAGCTGATCCAGAACCTGAAAGGACTCTGAAGAGAAAACTAAGAGAAGCTAAATTACAACAATCCAGAGACAACTTGATTGAAAATTTCGAACAAGTAAAGGAGATGGCAGCCGAACCCAACAACAATGCAAGGAGAATGCTTGGTGACTTTATTGCACCAAATTTTAATTTACATGGAAGAAGCATCTCCATTCCTGCCATTGGAGCAAACAATTTTGAGCTGAAACCTCAGCTAGTTTCTCTGATGCAGTAGAACTGCAAGTTTCATGGGCCGTTAAACCTCCTTATGCCATTCATGAGCTCTGATGAGTATTCCTCTTCTGAAGAGAATGAGGATGTTACTGAAGAGCAAACTGCCAAGTTCCTTGGTGCAATCATGAAGCTGAATGCCAAACTATTTGGCATTGAAACTTGGGAAGATGAACCTCCCTTGTTCACCAATGAACTAAGTGATCTGGATCAACTGACATTGCCTCAGAAGAAACAGGATCCTGGAAAGTTCTTAATACCTTGTACCATAGGCACCATGATCTTTAAGGCTCTGTGTGACCTTGGTTCAGGAATAAACCTCATGCCCCTCTCTGTAATGGAGAAACTGGGAATCTATGAGGTGCAAGCTGCTAAATTCTCCTTAGAGATGACAGATAACTCAAGAAAACAGGCTTATGGACAAGTAGAGGATGTGTTAGTAAAGGTTGAAGGCCTTTACATCCCTACTGATTTCATAGTCTTGGAAAGGAAGAGGATGAATCCATCATCCTAGGAAGACCTTTCCTAGCCACAGCAAGAGTTGTGATTGATGTTGACAGAGGTGAATTAGTCCTTCAATTGAATGGGGACTCCCTTGTGTTTACAACTCAAGGTCATCCTTCTGTCAACATAGAGAGGAAGCATAAAAAGCTTCTCTCAAAACAAAGTCAACCAGAGCCCCCACAGTCAAACTCTAAGTTTGGTGTTGGGAGGCCACAACCAAACTCTAAGTTTGGTGTTGAACTCCCATATCCAAACGCTAAGTTTGGTGTTGGAGAGTTTCAACAATGCTCTGAACATCTGTGAGGCTCCATGAGAGCCCACTGTCAAGCTATTGACATTAAAGAAGCGCTTGTTGGGAGGCAACCCAATTTTTATTTATCTAACTATATTTTTCTTAGTTATATGTCTTTATAGGTTCATGATCATGTGGAGTCACAAAATAAACAAAAAAATTAAAAATGGAATCAAAAACAGCAGAAGAAAAATCACACCCTGGAGGAGCATCTGTCTGGCGTTCAACGCCAGAACAGAGCATGGTTCTGGCGCTGAACGCCCAAAATGGGCAGTATTTGGGCGCTGAACGCCCAGAACAGGCATGGTTCTGGCGTTCAACGCCAGAAATGGCCAACAAATGGGCGTTGAACGCCCAAAATGGGCACCAACCTGGCGCTAAACTCCCAGAGTTGTGTGCAAGGGCATTTTACATGCCTAATGGGTGCAGTGATGTAAATCCTTGACACCTCCGGATCTGTGGACACCACAGGATCACCTCAAGATCTGTGGACACCACAGGATCATCTCAGGATCTGTGAATCCCACAGGATCCCCACCCACCTCACCCTCTCTCTCTCCATTCATGGTCATCCCTTCTGTTTTCCATTCACCACTCACATCCATACACACATCCTTCCATCTCCTCCATATCTTCATCTTCTTCTTCTATTCTTTCTTCTTTTACTCGAGGGCAAGCAACATTCTAAGTTTGGTGTGGTAAAAGCATAAGCTTTTTGTTTTTCCATAACCATTAATGACACCTAAGGCCAGAGAAACCTCAAAGAGGAAAGGGAAGGCAAGTGCTTTCACCTCTGAGCCATGGGAGAT
>NC_029790.2:17854773-17859219 GCF_000816755.2 Arachis ipaensis | reverse complement strand
ACATGTTATTTGATAATCTAAAAAATCATAAAAATGATTCTTGAAGCAAGAAAAAGCAGTAAAGAACAAAGCTTGCAGAAAAAAAAATAGGCGAAAAAAAAATAAAAGGAAAAAGAAAAAGCAAGCAGAAAAAGCCAAAAGCTCTTAAAACCAAGAGGCAAGAGCAAAAAGCCAATAACCCTTAAAACCAAAAGGCAAGGGCAATTAAAAAGGATCCCAAGGCTTTGAGCATCAGTGGATAGGAGGGCCTAAAGGAATAAAATCCTGGTCTAAGCGGCTAAACCAAGCTGTCTCTAACCATGTGCTTGTGGCGTGTAGGTGTCAAGTGAAAACTTGAGACTGAGCGGTTAAAGTCAAGGTCCAAAGCAAAAAAAGAGTGTGCTTAAGAACCCTGGACACCTCTAATTGGGGACTTTAGCAAAGCTGAGTCACAATCTAAAAAGGTTCACCCAATTATGTGTCTGTGGCATTTATGTATCCGGTGGTAATACTAGAAAACAAAGTGCTTAGGGCCACGGTCAAGACTCATAAAGAAGCTGTGTTCAAGAATAATCATACTGAACTAGGAGAATCAATAACACTATCTGAACTCTGAGTTCCTATAGAAGCCAATCATTCTGAACCTCAATGGATAAAGTGAGATGCCAAAACTATTCAAGAGGCAAAAAGCTATAAGTCCCGCTCATTTGATTGGAGCTATGTTTCATTGATAGTTTGGAATTTATAGTATATTCTCTTCTTTTTATCCTATTTGATTTTTGGTTGCTTGGGGACAAGCAACAATTTAAGTTTGGTGTTGTGATGAGCGGATAATTTATACACTTTTTGGCATTGTTTTTAGTATGTTTTTAGTAGAATTTAGTTACTTTTAGGGATGTTTTCATTAGTTTTTATGTTAAATTCACATTTCTGGACTTTACTATGAGTTTGTGTGTTTTTCTGTGATTTCAGGTATTTTCTGACTGAAATTGAGGGACTTGAGCAAAAATCAGATTCAGAGGTTGAAGAAGGACTGCTGATTGTGTTGGATTCTGACCTCCCTGCACTCAAAATGGATTTTCTGGAGCTACAGAACTCAAAATGGCGCGCTTCCAATTGCGTTGGAAAGTAGACATCCAGGGATTTCCAGAAATATATAATAGTCCATACTTTGGCCAAGAATAGACGATGCAAACTGGCGTTTAACGCCAGCTCTCTGCCCAATTCTGGCGTCCAACGCCAGAAAAGGATCCAAAACCAGAGTTCAACGCCCAAACTGGCACAAAAGGTGGCGTTCAACTCCAAGAAGGACCTCTACACGTGCAACACTCAAGCTCAGCCCAAGAACACACCAAGTGGGCCTCGGAAGTGAATTTATGCATCAATTACTTACTCATGTAAACCCTAGTAGCTAGTTTATTATAAATAGGACCTTTTACTATTGTATTAGACATCTTTGAATCTTTGAATCTTTGAATCTTTGAATCTTTGGAATCATCTTTGGATGCCTGGTTCTTAGATCAGAGGGGCTGGCCTCTCGGCCATGCCTGGACCTTTCACTTATGTATTTTCAACGGTAGAGTTTCTACACTCCATAGATTAAGGTGTGGAGGGACGACCCAGTGCACTTGCTGGTCAGTTACACGGAGTTGTGAACCATGGTCTTGGCATCATGTTTTTGGTGCCATTGCCAGGGAAAGAAAGAGCAATGAATTTTACATAGTTAAAGTGTAATCACGATTTCGCGTACCACGGTTCCTTTGGGAAGATGGCATAGAGACAACTTTGGTGATATGGACAAGAAAATTATGAAGTTTGAGGAAGAGATTAAGAAGATTGATGACACGGTCGGTAATGGGAGTTATGATGGGACAGTGGAAGCAAGAAGGAAGGCTCTAGTTACTTATTGCGAGAAATAGTATGTGAGAAAAGAACTAAATTGGAAGCAGATGTCAAGGTCGAGGCATGCGAGGGACATGGATAAAAACACGAGATATTTCCACTTAGCTTCTGCGAGAAGGATAAATAATAGGATTGATACTCTGGTTATTAATGGAAGATTGATAAGGAATTAGGCTAGGATTAAGATTGCCATCAGGGAATTTTATAAGGGCTTATATCATCAAGAGAGGTCTCCTATGGTGGGCTTCAGAGATGGTCTGGTGGAAAGGATTAGCGAGGAGGATGCTTTGGCATTAGAGGTGCTACCGTCCCTTGAGGAGGTTAGAGAGGCATTGTGGGATTGTAAATCTTCCAAGGCTCCAGGAAGTGACGACTACAACATAAATTTCATAAAGAAGTGTTGGAATGAAATTGGCTCGGAGTTTTTGGCAACGGTACTGGGCTTTTTCCAATCTTCTAGGTTGCCGCCAGATGCTAATGTCACTTGGGTGGCACTGGCCCCCAAGTTTACTGGTGCTAAGGAAATCAAAGATCTGCGTCCGATTAGCATGGTGGGGTGTGTGTATAAGGTAATATCGAAGATGCTGGTTAGGAGAATGAGACATATTATGCCAGGGTTAGTAGGCGAGACGCAGAGTGCGTTTGTCAAGGGTCGGAAGATTCATGACGGGGCCCTTATCGCGTGCGAAACGATTCAGTGGATCAAACAGGGGAAGAAAGAAGCGGCAATAATAAAACTAGACTTCTAGAAAGCGTATGACAGAGATAAGTGGAGTTTTGTAGACCTTGTATTGCAGAAGATGGGTTCTAGACGAAGATGGAGGGGATGGGTTATGGAGTGTGTCAGTACGTGCTCTATGTCAGTATTGATAAATGGTTCGCCATCCAAGCCGTTCAAGATGGAAAAGGGCCTGCGACAAGGTGATCCGCTGTCCCTATTTTTGTTTGTACTTGTTGTTGATGTCCTACATAGGATAATTGGAGAGGTTGTGAGAAACGGTCGCATATCGCCATTGTTGGTTGGGATAGATCATATTGAGTTGTCGTATCTTCAGTTTGCAGATGACACTGTTTTATTCTGCCTTCCTGAGGAAGAGACGATCAAAAATTACAGAAGGCTACTTCGCTGCTTTGAGTTGATGTCAGGTTTAAGTATTAAATTTGATAAATCAAGCTTGATTCCTATTAACTGTGATGAGTAGTGGGTACAACGTATGTGTAGTGTGTTGGGCTGTAAGCAAGCCACTCTTCCGGTTAAATATCTGGGCATCTCGCTAGGAGCAAACCCAAGGATGGTTAAGACGTGGAAGCCAATAATAGACAAAGTAGAGGGGAAACTTAGCCTCTGGAAGGCCAAGGTACTCAATAAGGCCGGTGATGAGCGGATAATTTATATGCTTTTTGGCATTATTTTTAGTATGTTTTTAGTATATTTTAATTAGTTTTTATTATATTTTTATTAGTTTTTATTTAAAATTTACTTTTCTGGACTTTACTATGAGTTTGTGTATTTTTCTGTGATTTCATGTATTTTCTGGCTGAAATTGAGGGACCTGAGCAAAAATCTGATTCAGAGGCTGAAAAAGGACTGCAGATGCTGTTAGATTCTGACCTCCCTTCACTCAAAGTGGATTTTCTGGAGTTACAAAAGTCCAATTGGCACGCTCTCAATTGCATTGGAAAGTAGACATCATGGGCTTTCCAGAAATATATAATAGTACATACTTTGTCCGAGATTTGATGGCTCAAATAGGCGCTCCAAGTCAGCTCAAGAATTCTGACGTTTAACGCCAGAACTGGAACAAAAGCTGGAGTTAAACGCCCAAACTGGCACAAAAGCTGGCGTTTAACTCCAAAAAAAGTCTCTACACATGGAAGCTTCAATGCTTAGTCCAAGCACACACCAAGTGGGCCCGGAAGAAGATTTCTGCATTAATTACATATTTCTGTAACCCTAGGCTACTAGTTCTCTATAAATAGAACCTTTTGCTATTGTATTTGGGGGAGATCTTTGGACGTTTAGTCCCTAGACCTTGGAGGCTGGCCATTCGGCCATGCTTACACCATTATCACTTTTGTATTTTCAACGGTGGAGTTTCTACACACCATAGATTAATGTGTGGAGCTCTGCTGTTCTTCATGAATTTATACAAGTACTATTGTTTTTCTATTCAACTCAAGTCTATTTCTTCTCCAAGATATTCATTTGCACCCAAGAACATGATGAATGTGATGATCATGTGACACTCATCACCATTCTCACCTATGAACGCGTGACTGACAACCACTTCCCTTCTACATGCAAACAAGCTTGAATGTGTATCTCTTGGGTTTCTAATCTAAGATTAGAACCTTTGTGGTATAGGCTAAAATTATTGGCGGCCATTCCTGAGATCCGAAACGTCTAAACCTTGTCTGTGGTATTCTGAGTAGGATCTGGGAAGGGATGACTGTGACGAGCTTCAAACTCGCGATTGTTGGGCGTGTGACAGACGCAAAAGGATCAATGGATCCTATTCCAACATGATCGAGAACCGACAGATGATTAGCCGTGCGGTGACAGCG
>NC_029790.2:17852563-17854672 GCF_000816755.2 Arachis ipaensis | reverse complement strand
AACTGAGATTTACAAAGTGACCATAGCTTGCTTCAAGCCGACAGTCTCCGTGGGATCGACCCTTACTCACGTAAGGTATTACTTGGACGACCCAGTGCACTTGCTGGTTAGTTGTGCGGAATTGTGACAAAGTGTGATTCACTTTTGAGAGCTCCAAGTCCTTTGGCGCCATTGTTGATGATCACAATTTCGTGCACCAAGTTTTTGGCGTCGTTGCCAGGGATTGTTCGAGTTTGGACAACTGACGGTTCATCTTGTTGCTTAGATTAGGTAATTTTCTTTTTATTTTTAAGAATGAATTCTAGAGTTTCAAGGTGATGTTCTTATCATCACAAAAGCTGATTGATTCTCATTAATTTAGCTGCTGAATGTAATGTCCTGCTGATGCTTGGCCAACCATGTCTAATCTTTTTTAGACNAGAAAAATCACAAAAAAAATTTTAAAATCATAAAAATCAAAAATATTTTATGTATCTTAGTGTCAATTCTTAAGTTTGGTGTCTTGCATGCATTGTTTATTTGATCTTAGTTGCATTTTTATTGTTTCTCATCATTAAAAATTCAAAAATATTTTCAAAATTGTGTCTTTTCAAGCTAATAATACAGAGAATTGAAGATTCAGAACATTCAGCAGAGGAATCAAACAGAAAAAGCTGGGCGTTCAAAACGCCCAATGAAGAAGGAAAACTGGCGTTTAAACGCCAGCCAGGGTACCTGGCTGGGCGTTTAACGCCCAAAAAGGTAGGATTTTGGGCGTTAAACGCCAGAATGGATGCCATTCTGGGCGTTTAACGCCAGGATGACACAAGAGGGAAGATTTTGTTTTCAATTCAAATCTTTTTCAAATTTTCATAATTTTTCAAAATCAAATCTTTTTCAAATCATATCTTTTCAATCATATCTCTTCAAAATCAATTTCTTTCCATTTTTTTTATTATTTTTGAAAATCCTTGCTACTATTAATGATTTACTTCAAAATTTTCTAGTTGTTACTTGCCTATTAAGAAAGGATTAAATTTTAAATTCTAGAATCATATCTTCTAATTTCTTGTTAGTCAAGTAATCAACTTTAATTTTAAAACTTTCTCTTTTTAATTTGATTTTCAATCATATCTTCTCAATCATATCTTTTCAATCACATCTTTTTCAAAATTAATTTTCAATCATATCTTTTTTATTTCTAATTTCAAAATCTTTTCAAAAATCACTTAATTTCTTTCCCAATCTTAATTTTCGAAAATCTCAATCAAATTTTCAAATTTCTTTTTATTATTTCAAAATATTTTTAATTTATTTTCAAAAATTCTTCTCCTCTTCTCACATCCTTCTATTTAAGGGACTAACACTCCTCCTTAAGGTGCAATTCAAACTCTATCCCTCTTGATAAGTTCGAATTCTCTTCTATCTACCTCCTCCTTCTATTCTTCTTTTCCTCTGACACCTCAAGGAATCTCTATACTGTGACATAGAGGATTCTCTACTTTCTTGTTCTCTTCTCTTTCATATGAGCAGGAACAAAGATAAAGGCATACTTGTTCAAGCTAATCCTGACCTGAAAGGACCTTGAAGAGAAAGCTAAGAGAAGCTAAAGCACCAAGTTTTTTTGGCGCCGTAAGCTAAAGCACAATTCTCTCTAGAGGGCCTAACAGAGCTTTTCAAGGAAGAAGAAACCATGGCAGCCGAAAACAACAATGCCAACAATGCAAGGAATGTGCTTGGTGACTTTACTGCACCTACTCCCGACTTCTATGGGAGAAGCATCTCAATCCCTGCCATTGGAGCAAACAACTTTGAGCTTAAGCCTCAATTAGTTTCTCTGATGCAACATAATTGCAAGTTTCATGAACTTCCATTGGAAGATCCTCATCAGTTCTTATCTGAATTCTTGCAAATCTGAGACACTGTCAAGACCAATGGGGTTAACCCTGAAGTCTATAGACTTATGCTCTTTCCTTTTGCTGTAAGAGACAGAGCTAGGACATGGTTGGACTCACAACCTAAAGAAAGCCTGAACTCTTGGGAAAAGCTAGTCAATGCCTTCTTGGAAAAGTTCTTTCCACCTCAAAAAATTGAGCAAGCTTAGAGTGGAAGTCCAAACCTTCAGACAGA
>NC_029790.2:17844452-17852469 GCF_000816755.2 Arachis ipaensis | reverse complement strand
AACTCAGAAGAAAGGAGTTCTTGAGATTGATACTCTGAATGCCATATTGGCTCAGAATAAAATATTGACCCAACAAGTCAATATGATTTCTCAGAGTCTGTCTGGAATACAAGCAGCAACAGGCAGTACTAAGGAAGCTTCCTCTAAAGTAGAAGCTTATGATCCTAAGAACCCAGCAATGGAAGAGGTGAATTACATGGGAGAACCCTATGGAAACACCTATAATCCTTCATGGAGAAATCATCCAAATCTCTCATGGAAGGATCAACAGAGACCTCAACAAGGTTTCAACAACAGTAATGGTGGACGAAATAGGTTTAGCAATGGCAAACCTTTTCCACCATCTTCTCAGCAACAGACAGAGAATTCTAAGCAAAGCCCCTCTGACTTAGCAACCATTGTCTCTGATCTAATCAAAACCACTCAAAGTTTTATGACTGAAACAAGGTCCTCCATTAGAAATTTGGAGGCACAAGTGGGTCAGCTGAGTAAGAAAGTTACTGAACTCCTTCCTAGTACTCTCCCAAGCAATACAGAAGAGAATCCAAAGAGAGAGTGCAAGGCCATAAACACGTCCCACATGGCCGAACCTGGAGAGGAGGAAGAGGCAGTGATTTCCACTGAGAAAGACCTCAATGGACGTCCACTAACCTCCATGGAGTTCCCTGATGAGGAACTATGAGAATCTGAGGCTCACACAGAGACCATAGAGATTCCATTGAATTTACTTCTGCCATTCATGAGCTCTGATGAGTATTCTTCCTCTGAAGAAGATGAAGATATTACTAAAGAGCAAGTTGCTAAGTACCTTGGAGCAATCATGAAGCTAAATGCCAAGTTGTTTGGTAATGAGACTTGGGAGGATGAACCTCCATTGCTCATCAAAGAACTGGATGACTTGACTAGGCAGAGATTACCTCTGAAGAGACAAGATCCTGGAAATTTCTCAACACCTTGTACCATAGGCACCATGACCTTTGAGAAGGCTCTGTGTGACCTAGGGTCAAGCATAAACCTCATGCCTCTCTCTGTAATGGAGAAGCTAGGGATCATTGAGGTACAAGCTGCAAGAATTTCACTGGAGATGGCAGACAATTCAAAGAAACAGGCTTATGGACTTGTAGAGGATGTCTTGGTAAAGGTTGAAGGCCATTACTGATTGATGTTGACAGAGGAGAATTGATCATTCAAGTGAATGAAGACTCCCTTGTGTTTAAAGCTCAAGGATATCCCTCTATAACCATGGAGAGGAAGCATGAAGAGCTTCTCTCAATACAGAGACAAACAGAGCCCCCACAGTCAAACTATAAGTTTGGTGTTGGGAGGTTCTAACATTGCTCTGAACATCTGTGAGGCTCCATGAGAGCCACTGTCAAGCTATTGACATTAAATAAGCGCTTGTTGGGAGGCAACCCAATCTTTAATTATCTATGTTAAATTTCTATTTTCTTTTGTTATTTTATATTTTCTGTAGGTTGATGATCATGTGAAGTCACAAAAACAATCGAAAAAGAAAAAACAGACGGAAAAACAGAATGAAAAATAGAACACCCTGGAGGAGAAACTTACTGGCGTTTAAACGCCAGTAAGGGTAGCAAAATGGGCGTTCAGTCTGGCACCATTCTAGGCGTTTAACGCCAGAAATGGGCACCAGACTGGCGTTTAATGCCAGGAATGGGCAAGAAGCTGGCGTTAAATGCCAGAAATGGGCAGCAGCCTGGCGTTTAACGCCAGGATTGGCAGCAAGGGGCGTTTTGCACGCCACATGGTGTAGGGATGAGAAATCCTTGACACCTCAGGATCTGTGGACCCCACAGGATCCCCACCTACCCCACCTCTCTCTCTCTTCTTCACCCATTCACCAATCACCTTAATACCTCTTCCCCAAAAACCCCTCACCTATCAAATTCCACCATTCTCTTCACCACTCACATCCATCCTTCATAAAACCCCACCTACCTCACCATTCAAATTCAAACCACTTTCCCATCCAAACCCACCTATAATGGCCGAACCATGCCCCCCTCTCCACTCCTATATAAATCCATCTTCACTCCTTCACTTTCACACAACATACACACTACCCATCCCCCTTGGCCGAAACACAAAGCCCCCTCCATCTCCTCTATTTCTTCTTCTTCTACTCTCTTCTTTTTTCTTTTGCTCGAGGACGAGCAACCTTCTAAGTTTGGTGTGGTAAAAGCTAAAGCTTTTTTTGTTTTTCCATAACCATTAATGGCATCAAAGGCCGGAGAAACCTCTAGAAAGAGGAAAGGAAAGGCAAAAGCTTCCTCCTCCGAGTCATGGGAGATGGAGAGATTCCTCTCAAGGGTGCATCAAGACCACTTCTATGAAGTTGTGGCCAAGAAGAAGGTGATCTCCGAGGTCCCTTTTAAGCTCAAAAAGGGGGAATATCCGGAGATCCGACATGAGATCTGAAGAAGAGGTTGGGAAGTTCTCACCAATCCCATTCAACAAGTCGGAATCTTAATGTTTCAAGAGTTCTATGCCAATGCATGGATCACCAAGAACCATGATCAAAGTGTGAACCCGGACCCTAAGAATTGGCTTGCAATGGTCCGAGGGAAATACTTAGACTTTTGTCCGGAAAATATAAGGTTGGCATCAATTTGCCTATGATGCAAGGAGATGCACACCCATACACTAGAAGGGTCAACTTTGATCAAAGGTTGGACCAAGTCCTCATGGACATCTATGAAGAAGGCGCTCAATGGAAGAGAGATTCAAGAGGGAAGCCGGTTCAACTAAGAAGGCATGACCTCAAGCCCGTGGCTAGGGGATGGTTGGAGACTTGGAGTTCATCCAACGCTCAATCATTCTTACTAGCAACCGATCTGAAGTTACTATAGACCGGGCTATCATGATTCATAGCATCATGATTAGTGAGGAAGTAGAAGTTCATGAGGTTATATCCTAAGAACTCTACAAGGTAGCGGACAAGTCCTCTATTGTGGCAAGGTTAGCCTTCCCTCATCTCATTTGTCACCTCTGTAATTCAGTTGGAATTGACATAGAGGAAGACATCCTCATTGATGAGGACAAGCCCATCACTAAGAAAGGGATGGAGCAAACAAGAGATCCCACTCATGGACAAGAGCATGAGGAAACTCCTCATCATGAAATTCCTGAGATGCCTCAAGGGATGCAATTTCCTCCACAAAACTATTGGGAGCAAATCAACACCTCTCTAGGAGAATTAAATTCCAACATGGGACAACTAAGGGTGGAGCACCAAGAGCATTCCATCCTCCTCCATGAAATTAGAGAAGACCAAAGAACCATGAGAGAGGAGCAACAAAGGCAAGGAAGAGACATTGAGGAGCTCAAGCACTCCATAAGATCTTCAAGAGGAAGAATAAGCCGCCATCACTAAGGTGGACCCGTTCTTTAATTTTCTTGTTCTTTATTTTCTGTTTTTCAAAAATTATGCTTTATGTTTATTTATATTTGTGTCTTTATTACATGATCATTAGTGTCTAAGTGTCTATGCCTTAAAGCTATAAAAATGAATCTATCACCTTTCTTAAATGAAAAATGTTTTTAATTGAAAAAGAAAAAGAAGTGCATGAATTTCAAATTTTAAAACAGTTTAATTATTTTGATGTGGTGGCAATACTATTGTCTTTCTGAATGAATGCTTGAACAGTGCATATTTTTGATATTGTTGTTCATGAATGTTAAAATTGTTGGCTCTTGAAAGAATGATGGAAAAGGAGAAATGTTATCTGATGATTTGAAAAATCATAAAATTGATTCTTGAAGCAAGAAAAAGCAGTGAATAGAAAGCTTGCAGAAAAAAAAAAGAAAAAAGAAAAGCAAGTAGAAAAAGCCAATAGCCCTTAAAACCAAAAGGCAAGGGTAAAATAAAAGAGGATCCAAGGCTTTGAGCATCAGTGGATAGGAGGGCCCACAGGAATAAAAATCCTGGCCTAAGCGGCTAAACTAAGTTGTCCCTAACCATGTGCTTGTGGCATGAAGGTGTCAAGTGAAAACCTGAGACTGAGCGGTTAAAATCGTGGTCCAAAAGCAAAAAAAGTGTGTTTAAGAGCTCTGGACACCTCTAATTGGGGACTCTAGCAAAGCTGAGTCACAATCTGAAAAGGTTCACCCAGTTATGTGTCTGTGGCATTTATGTATCCAGTGGTAATACTGGAAAACAAAATGCTTAGGGTCACGGTAATTTTTTGGACTTTACTATGAGTTTTTGTGTTTTTCTGTGATTTCAGGTATTTTCTGACTGAAATTGAGGGACCTGAGCAAAAATCTGATTCAGAGGCTGAAAAAGGACTGCAGATGCTGTTGGATTCTGACCTCCCTACACTCAAAGTTGATTTTCTGGAGCTACAGAAGGCCAATTGGCACGCTCTCAATTGCGTTGGAAAGTAGACATCCTGGGTTTTCTAGCAATATATAATAGTCCATACTTTGCCCGATATTTGATGGCCCAAACAGGCGTTCCAACTCAGCTCAAGAATTCTGGCGTTTAACGCCAGAACTGGCACAAAAGCTGGAGTTAAACGCCCAAACTGGCACAAAAGCTGGCGTTTAACTCCAAGAAAAGTCTCTACACATGGAAGCTTCAATGCTTAGCCCAAGCACACACCAAGTGGGCCCGGAAGAAGATTTCTGCATTAATTACATATTTCTGTAACCCTAAGCTACTAGTTCTCTATAAATAGGACTTTTTGCTATTGTATTTGGGGGAGATCTTTGGACGTTTAGTCCCTAGACCTTGGAGGCTGGCCATTCGGCCATGCTTAAACCATTATCACTTTTGTATTTTCAATGGTGGAGTTTCTACACACCATAGATTAAGGTGTGGAGCTCTGCTGTTCTTCATGAATTAATACAAGTACTATTATTTTTCTATTCAACTCAAGTCTATTTCTTCTCCAAGATATTCATTCGCACCCAAGAACATGATGAATGTGATGATCATGTGACACTCATCACCATTCTCACCTATGAATGCGTGACTGACAACCACTTCCGTTCTACATGCAAACAAGCTTGAATGTGTATCTCTTGGGTTTCTAATCTAAGATTAGAACCTTCGTGGTATAGGCTAGAATTATTGGCGGCCATTCTTGAGATCCGAAACGTATAAACCTTGTCTGTGGTATTCTGAGTAGGATCTGGGAAGGGATGACTGTGACGAGCTTCAAACTCACGATTGTTGGGCGTGTGACAGACGCAAAAGGATCAATGGATCCTATTCCAACATGATCGAGAACCGACAGATGATTAGTCGTGCGATGACAGCGTGCGTAGAACATTTTCACTGAGAGGACGAAAAGTAGCCATTGACAACGGTGATGCCCAACATAAAGCTTGCCATGGAAAGGAGTATGAATAATTGGAAGAAGGCAATAGGAAAGCAAAGGTTCAGGAGGAACAAAGCATCTTCATACGCTTATCTGAAATTCCAACCAAAGAATTACATAAGTATCTCTATCTTTAGTTTATGTTTTATTTATCTTTTAATTATCAATTCTCCATCACCATCTGAATTCGCCTGACTGAAATTTACAAGGTGACCATAGCTTGCTTCAAGCCGACAGTCTCCGTGGGATCGACCCTTACTCACGTAAGGTATTACTTGGATGACCCAGTGCACTTGCTGGTTAGTTGTGCGGAATTGTGACAAAGTGTGATTCACGTTTGAGAGCTCCAAGTCCTTTGGCGCCATTGTTGATGATCACAATTTCGTGCACCAGCCGGTAAGTTGGTGCTTATCAAATCGGTGTTGAATAGCCTTCCGGTTTATTATCTAAGCTTGTATAAGATGGCAAAGGCTGTTGCAGAGAAACTGATTTCCTTGCAGAGGATATTTTTATGGAGTAAAGAGGATGGGAGGAATGGTATGTCTTTGGTTAAGTGGGAAGTAGTACAAGCTCCTAAAAAGTTAGGCGGGTTGGGAGTTGGGGATGCTATAATACGAAACACAGCTCTTCTGTTTAAATGGTGGTGGCGATTCTCTAAAAAGGAGTGTTCGTTGTGGAAGAAGGTGGCCTGCTCCTGTAACAACTTGAATCCAAATGAGCTTCTATTCTCACAGGAATTACCTGTTCGGGGGGTCCGTAGAAGGATATTTGTCAGATATAGTTCAAGAATCAAGAAGTACGGTAGAAGATGATTACTGGGTTGTTCATGGAGGTGGGGGATGGGAGACGAACTCGGTTTTGGAAGGATGTCTGGATTCATGGAGGTTCTTTGAAAGATCGCTTTCCAAGGCTCTTCTCAGTTTCGAACCAAACAGGATCAGTGATAGGGGATTGTGGGTTTTGGGATGGGTTAGCTTGGATATGGAACTTCTAGTGGAGGAGAGAACTATTCTAATGGGAGTTGGATCTAGTGAACGAGTTTCACCAAACTTTGAGGCTAGTCAAACTTGCATATGGAAGAGAGAATAGAGTTGTTTAGAAATATGATAAACAAGAAATTTTCTCTACTAACTCATTTGTGCAGGTGTTGCAGGTGAAAATGGTCCCAGAGGATATATCAAGCTATAGCTTTACTAGGACTATTTGGAAAGGACTTGTCCCAATTAGAGTGGAGTTGTTCGTCTGGTTTGTTCTGACTGGCAGGGTCAGTACGAAGGAGAGACTGAGTCAGTTTGGGGTTATTCACCAAGAAGAGATTTTATGTGTTTTATGTAACAATGGTGTTGAAGGTGGCTACCACTTGTTTCTTGGTTGTAGTTTTTCTTGGCAAGTATGGGTGTGCTTAGTTATCATATGTTGGTGTGCAATGGACTTGTCCGGGTACAATAAAGGAACACTTCCAAAGTTGGACTGAGATCTCAAATAAAAAAGAGGAGTGCAAGAGATGGATGATGAATTTTTGTGCGATCATTTAGAATATATGGTTGGAACGAACCGGATGATTTTTCAGAACAAAAGAAAAGGAGTTGAGGAGATTATCAACATGTCCTTTCTGAACTATAAAGAGTGATTAGATTTAGACTCCTTCTGTTGTTAATGACAATATTAAAAGTGATAGAAAAATATCTATGTCTATTTTTTTGTTTTGCTTAATTTTCATTGCTTTATTTGTTATTTCTGTGTTGTCCTCTATGCTCCACTTTTTGTGTTATTCAAAAAAAAAATTATGAATTACCCTTCCATCTTTAATTTATTATGAGACAGATGAGTGTACTATATATGATATATACCGTGAGTTTTCCCTTTGATTCGCAATTGAAAATTCAAAGAAACACGTTAGTAGTTAAGGTCTTAAGGAGTAAGGACAAAGGACACGGCAAAAATTTTTAATTTGAACCCTTTGTTTACTGCTGTCTCCTTTTTCAACATTATCTTAGAATTGGGACCATGTTTCGCGTTCACACTGCTTACTCGTTTAGTTGCCCTCTCTAAAATATTAGGGTAACTGATTATTTAACGGCTTCTAAAGTTTCTAGATTCCTTTTACTTTTATTTCCCTAACCGTACAAATATTTTCAAGGAATAACAAGCCAAATCATGAAGCAACGTGACATCAAATTTTAAAGGCATAGCCAAACGCGTAAATATAGATTGAGAGAGAGTCGCCATCACCTTTCATAAGAATAACCTCGCAATTTCATGGAAATTTTGTGGCCCTTTCCTTTTCTCATTTCTTTTTCGTATTTGTTATTATTATTAATCAATATATATGTACATTTTCTGGCTGCAACAATATTATGTTTGGCCTATATTCGGAAAAGCCTTCATGTTTTATTTTTACCAGATATAATAATGGATTTGTGAAAGTTTTAATCTTTTGACAAATATTTAATTAATTGAAAAATGATTTGGGCCCTTCATTCTTAAGTTTTTAAAAAATGAATTTTTTATTGTTTATGTTTATAAAAATAATATATATTTGACTTTATTTATTTAAATATAAAAAAGATAACTAGATGATGAATTATGATTCTCAATCATTACTCTTCTTAATTCTTACATATTTTTGGTTAAAAATATAATGAGAGAAAGTATAGAGAACCACGTTTTTT
>NC_029790.2:17839279-17844435 GCF_000816755.2 Arachis ipaensis | reverse complement strand
TAAAAAAAATATTAATTTTAATTTTGAAAATTAAATTTTAAATTAATTAGATATAATTTTTGTTAGGGTTTCCATTAATTCAAGTAAAAAATTGGGCACAATAATAAGTGCACCCAATTTCTCAACCAATAATTTTAAACTCTTCCCAATTTATTTTTTCTACCATAGTTGTGGATTGAAGTTCCAATTATGCTAAAACCTAAAAGTGCACTACTATTTAAGGATGTATTCATGCTTAAGAAGAAGGTTAGCTTTAATTGAAAAAATATTAAAATGTATAAGCTTCTAATAACAATGAATGTAAAGAAATAATAAACTCAAACTTTTTTTTATATTCTTAAACCATAATGTTAAGACATTAGAAAATCCTAAAATTGAATCCCCACTAACCTTTATAGAATGTGATATTGTGATTCCAATTATAGGCCCGTGTGTTCACTCATTAAATTAGTCTAATATCAATAAAATCAGTTATAGATAGTATTATTTTAAGTCTTATTATTTAATTTAATTAGAGTTAGAAATAATTCAACAAATTTCAGTGGTATACATAAAGTAAAACTTATATATAGTCTTGGGCTCAGGGCTCAGCAATCATTAAGTTGATGTACAAAAACGCGGTATTGATAATACAGTCATAAACAATACGCTGGAAGGAAAACTTCAACGACGAATGAATCTCGGTCCTATTCGCCTAATTAATTACCTTGTGGTGTCCCATTTGCATTTTCAACTCCATATATATATAAAATAAGGTTTAATTCTACCACTGCCACTTTCATTATTCAAGAATAAATAAATGGACAAATTATCTAAATACATCGAATTAGTTTGGAATTGATTCAATTATAATTTTTTAAAATAGCAGATATATTTATAACTTTTTATGTAAACTACTACAAAGTATAACGATTTTTAACTTGCATGTCATCTGTTATAGGTAGTATGGTAAAAAAGTATAAAGTAAAAATGCTAGAAAGCGTAGTGATTTCTAAAAAATATGTACTATACATAAACCAATATAGTAATTTATGAAAAAAATAATGGGTAGAATAATTTTTGACAATGCACCTGTAGCGGAATAATTAATCAAAATAAAAAATCAAAAGAAGATAAAATAATGCACCACTATGCAACACTACCTTCTATTCTTAGTTTAATGGTATTTTTGTTTTTTATTTGATAAATAATCATATTATTATTTCAGCAGTCAAATGTTAATTATATTATAGCTATCTTTAATTTTGCCAACAAATATTGATACAGATCTAATTATTAAATTTTACATTTTTAAAATTTTTTTTTAAATTAACAGATTAATTTAAACCTTTTTAACCATTCCACCGTAATCTATTTGAGAGATTTGGATAACATTAATGTATATCCATTAGTGGTTTATACATGAAGCATGGACACTTTTTCGATTTGGCGTGTCTGCATATCAGATACAGCACTCATAAATACTCGTTCGACACGCATGTCTTTTGTGTTTAACCGTGTTTTAATAAAAAATAAAAAATTCTTCTTCGGACATATTTAGACACACCTAAATACCATCATATGTCAGTGTGTCCAGCCTTATTTTTAACATATATTTTTGAAATGAGTTTAGAAATAATATATATTATTAATTTTAAAACAAAAAATATTTTAAATACTTTATAGATTCTTTAAAAACTGCTACACCCTCTAGCGATTTTTTTTTTTTACACTTTTTTCATATAATATGTACTATTCTTCAGCGATTTACATAGAATTAAAAAAATTGTAAATATGTAAATTGTTTTAAAAAGTTACAATTGAGTAAATTTAAAGTCTAATTAATTTATTTATGTTATTTGTAGTTCTTAAGTAGTATCTTTTAGAAAAGTGGTTTGATTTACAGTATCAAAATTAACATCATCTGAGCTATTCTGTAAACTAAATAAAAATGGCACAAGTAGTTTGTACTTCTACCAACGCATGTGCATGTTTATGTTTTAAATATTTACTGTATATCTGTCTGTATCTACCTATGTATATATCTAAGGCCTTAATAAATGAGAATTCCATACACATCCAAGTTAGTAAATACTAAATAGTAAATAGTGAATTGAAGAGTTGATAAACAACAACTCAAGAGTAGTCCCATTGGAACGGATAAGTATCCACATCAACGTAGGCATTACGATGCCAGATTACGTTACCAACATCGTCATTTTGTTTCTGTTTAATCATCACTTTTAGTGAATGAACGAATGAATGAAGTGACTATTGCACATTGAATAATTAAGAAAGAAGGGATTTGTTATTGGCAAGTCAGAGATTTCAGTAGTATGATGGCAAAGAATCTTCGATCCCCCTTCGTCGTTGTTGCTGACTCCTTACGTGTGTGCCCTCCCCATTGGCTTTGATTTGAAATGGTCATCACTCTCGTTTTATGCACTACTATTTTCTTATGTTCATGGTCCCACATCGAGGGACCACGTTTGTGGAAAACTAAGTGAGGTTGGACAGTCAAAACTATGTTCACACTTCACACTTATTTATATCCCCCTTTTCGCCTCACCTTCGCTAAGCATTAAGCAAGCCCCTTATAACCTTCATCACTCGCTCATTTTCTCACAACCTTAATTTTAGGTGCATCAAAAAGTGTTAGTGTCATTCCATTGCATCTTTTGAACACAACATTAGCATAATGGAATATACTGAGAATGGGGAACATGGTCTCATCAATGAACTCATCCAAGGGAAGGAGCTAGCAAAGCAGCTATGCAATCTCCTCTCTTCTTCTTCTTCTTCATCATCCAAAGAAATCTTAATTGACAAGATACTTTCCACCTATGAGAAAGCCCTCACCATGCTCAACTCTGACTCCACCATTACCAATCTCATTAATTCCCATTCTTCTTCTTCTTCTATAAATGGGAGCCCTTCAAGGAGTGACCTCATTGATAATGATGAAGAATTCAAGGACAAACCCCCCCTCAAGAAGAGGTAACTAATCTCAACAAGTTACTTTTTTCTTTACTTTTTGAGATTCCTAGATTGATAGAATTGAATTAGAGTCTGATTCCACCTCCCATTACAGGAAGACTATGCCCAAATGGACAGAGAAAGTGAAAGTATGTTCAAAAACAGGACTTGAGGGATCTTTGGATGATGGGTATAGCTGGAGAAAATATGGACAAAAGGATATTCTTCGAGCCAAGTTCCCAAGGTTAGAATCTTCACAATTCTTCTTTCTTTTCTCTTATTTGTTTCCTTGAGCATTCCTTTGTGAATTCCCCAAAATCTGAAACCATTGATTTTGCATTGCAGAGGATATTACAGATGCACATACAGAAATGTACAAGGGTGCCTTGCAACAAAACAAGTTCAAAGATCAGATGTAGACCCAACAATGATTGAGGTGAACTACAGAGGAAGACACACGTGCACCCAATCTAAGCATTCCAACAAAGCGTTTCCATCAAAAACAATGTTGCCAGTGTTGGAGAAGAACCAATTCCACAAGTTCCAAAACAACCAACCTCAAAAGCAGGAGAAAATGGAACAAACCCAAGAGGAAATTTTCAACTTTGAACCAAAGCTTGAGTTGGACACTAACACCAACATCACAACCAAGGATGATGATATCTTCCCATGGTTCTGCTACCTTTCTCCTTCAATGGGATCCGAAAACGGTGATAACGACATGTTGTTATCTGATTCCATGTTCTTGGAAAGCTTTTCCTCTGATATAGCATCATTCATATCACCATCAACTTCAGAATCAGACCTTTTCTGTTTATCACCATGCCAATTTGGAAGCAGCAATAATAATGGAATAGTCCAATCCTCAGAATCTGATATAACTGAGATACTTTCAACTCCAACCTCAGTAACCAATTCCCCAATCATGGATTTCGATATGCTGCTTGATAAAGTGGATTTCGACACCATATTCCCTTCCAACACAACGGAATATTCTTCTTCATGAAATTTGCATACATAGTTTAGAATGTAAGAAACAACATAGAGCATGTTTTGGTACAGCTTCTTTCCAAAAGGGAAATACTAATTTCTCTTTTTTTTCTTTCTTTTTTTTTTTCAAGAGCTATTTCATAAGCTTTTGATTTTGAATTTTGAAGCTAAAATAAGCTTGTCCAAACATGCACATAGTAACTGTTTTGAGTTTGTAGGAAGACGATGGACATCATAAGTGATGTTGATAAATCAAAGGAAATGAAGCCACCCTGTGATGTTCCCAGTTTAGACAACATTTTCTTTTTCTTTTTCATTTTTATATTGGCAGTGTACTTGTGCATTTTTCTCACTTCCCTTGTAATTTGGTTCATATGTGAAATGGATGGAATTTTTGCCTCAAATACTTTTGCATTTATGATCAACATCTTACCAAGCAAATGCGACCAACATTTGGACAAATGGTAATCATACAACAGTTACATAATTTTATCTCTCACAACTACTAATTCAGTAATCAGTAGATTTACAATGTACTGTTGCATAAATTGAAAAACTATATATTATCCACAACTAAATAACAAAACTAAATTATCCTCTAGTTTTTATGTTTAAGAGTGTGTCTAGATGGGATAATTAAAGGAGAAAAATAATTTGAGAGAATATTTTCAATTTTTAATAGCAAAATAAGATGCTTAGATAGGTTTTAGGAAGAATTTCAAGGTTCAAGAGATTTTAACAGAAATTTATTTATTAAGAATGAGGAATTTTTTTGCTTTCACACAGTATTTTTTAAGTCCTAACATATTAAGGATTAATTTGTTGTGAATTTGAATTTTATTTAGAGTCTACCGCGGTTGTTACATATTTTTTAAGTCCTAACATATTAAGGATTAATTTGTTGCGAATTTGAATTTTATTTAGAGTCTACCGCGGTTGTTACATATATAAGGTATGATTTGAACCTCCAACACTTTGTTAACGAACAAGTGAGCTGACAATTCAACCAACCTAAGTTTGATAAGAATAAGAAATCTAAAATCCCAAAAGACAGAGATAGATTCGATCCTTTCAACTTTTTTCTCATTTGAGAAAATAAAGTGTGATTTCTCACCGTATATTTTATAAGCGAGACAAAAAAAATATTAAAGATAAAAGATTAAAAATTATATTTTACATTCTCAAATTTAAAAAAAAAAATTGAAGGATCT
>NC_029790.2:17820674-17839193 GCF_000816755.2 Arachis ipaensis | reverse complement strand
ATATATAATAAATGAGATTATTAAAATACCTATAATAATAGCTAAAATATTAAAGATAATTAAGTAAATTCGTATTATTCGGAGATCATGGAGACGAGGTGGGATTCCCGCTTAGGTCCCTGCAATTGTCTCGAAAAAATTTCTATCCCATTCCTATTCTTGCAGAAAAAATTCTCCATCTTCGAGTCCTCATTTGAGGCAATACTTACAAATATCTCTGCGTTTTCGAAAAGTTTTGCTACCCTTATATTTAACATATAAAAAATTTAAGAATATATCATCTAAACACGCCCTAATATATAAATAAAAAGGTTATATTATTTTTTAGCAGATAAATATCTGTAATGTCTTGAATTTTTTTTTAAAACCTTTTACATTTGATTTCTTTTATTATTATCCAACTCTCCAATTTTATCAAAATTTCTATACTACCCTTATTTCTTTTACCAAATCCTAATCCTAATTAACACCCAATTATCCCTTTACCCCAAAGAAATCCTAGCCCCCTTTCTTTTTCAGCAACACACACACACCTAACAGCAGCAGCTGGGAATGAAAGAAAAAAAAAAGAAAGGAAGAGGGGAAGAAGGAAAGGGGGAGAGCAGAGGGGAAGGGAGACCGGTGAAGGAAAAAGAGAAGAGGGAGGAGGGGGAGTGGTGGGTGTTACTGTCACCGTCACCGCCGCTGTTGACATGAGAAGAGAGGGAGATCTGAGAGAGTGATATCCGAGAGAGAGAGAAAGGAGAAGATGCAGCGGCGCTGGTGGGCCTCGTCGCCGCCGTCACTGCACTTGCCAAGTCGCCGTTGCGTAGCCGTCGCCGCCTTGCTGCTGCTTCGCCGCCACCACACTCTGCCGCATCACCGCCGAACTCGCCAAGCCGCCATTGCACACCAGAGGAAAGGGAGATCGAGCAGAGAGAGAGAGAGAGCATTGTGCTGCCGTCGCTGTTAGGGCTGTCGCGGTGGTTGCCGTCGTCACTGAAGGAGCTCGTCGCTGAGCTGCTGTGTCGCTGCCGGAGGAGAACTCGTCGGAAAGCTACTGTCCTATCCGACCATGCTTTATCCTCCATTCTTCCTCCACTGGTTCTGCCATTATCCTTGCCCTTTGAAAACGTCGTAGGAAGCGTTTCACACCTCTGTCAGTTCTGTTTCACCACCGTTCTAGCCTGGTTAGTGGTTGTTCTGTTTTGTTTCTATTTCCGCTACTGTTTTACCACATTTGCTGATGTTGTCGTCGTTGCTCTACTTTTAGCCGTTTGTCACTTCTGTTCTGTTGTGCCTCTGTTCGCTGTTTTGCTTGCCTATTGGAGCTATGGCTGCCTCCGTTCAAATTTTGTGCTCTTTCGTACCCTTTAGTTTGGTACTCCGGGTTTGGTATCTTCAGTCCCTTGAGACTAAGTTGTGAGTAGACTTTATATTTATAATTATTTGGCTTTACATCTATAATTATTTTGATATATGCTTCTTGAATTTATGACTATACTTACAAGTTATGAACAAAAGATTTGAATTTATTTTAATAATGGATTTATTAGAACTAAATATTATTTTTGTGAAATTCGAATTTTTAATCTGCACATGAGACTATATACATGTTTGATGAAGTTTTGTATTATTTTAGAATATTCGATTTAATTGAATATGTGTTTTTGAAACATTAAAGTATTGTGAATACTCAGTCATATACTATGAATTTGTAAAGTATATTTGACATTTCATACGACTGAAAAGGATTTTTGATAAGAGAGTATTATTTTATTTGATTTGATACTGTATATATTTGAAAGATCAAAGATTGGTTGTATTTGAAATTATATGTTTTGAATTGGTTTGGGAGGCTCGTATTAGAAAACCGTAGTTAACGGCGGTTATGACGTTAACCTAGATGCATCTGGCTCAGACCTCAGCTAGTAGGGGCGTTGCTAGCCTAACGTGTAGGCCACACGTTGGATCTGTTATTCCGTACGAACACACTAGAGGAAAGGGCTACCCTTAGAGGTGGAGCCGCCCAAGTGTGGACTATTTGATTTGATTTCTGTATGAGAACTCCCTTATTGATTCACTTATTCATATAAATTATTATTTTCTAACTAAAATTATTTTCATAATAATGTTTAGATAGTCTCATGTGAATTATAGATGTACTGTCTAGTCACTGAGTTGCAAAATTCACCCCTTTTTTAAAAAAAATATTTTTTAGGAATAAGTACTTGCTTTTGTGAGCCTTTCTATGCAAGAGTAATGATCTGCAATGGGTTCTATTCTTTGTTGAGTTCTTAGACGTCATCTGCTCCATATGTCACAGGCAGGATCCATCTATATTTATTTATTTTATTTTTGTTAAATTATGTAATTATTCATTCTAGAAAGTGTAAATTTATCAAAAATGATTTGTAACCTTTTTATTTATCTTATATTCGAATCTGTTAGGCTTGCTAGGGAACTCTTTTTCCTGAGCGCCAGTCATTGCTCATTTTGGGCTGTGACAGAGTGGTATCAGAGCTTAGGTTTAATCTGTGTAATATGGAGCAAGTGTCCTATGGTAGGATCACAATTGTATAAATAGAAGCGTGCCTATTTGTACAAATTGTGGCACTATCAGAGGCCTATAGGAATGTCATCCTTCTCTTTTTGTTATTCTTGTCTTTTGGTTCCTGTCATCACGAGTCATCTGTCGATTCTTGCCACCTCTTTTCTCTTCTTTGTACCCACCCTTGAGTTATTATTTGGTAGCTTGTCTTGAACTTGCTTTTGCAATGACTTTAATTTCGGTTCCGGTTTGCAACTCCTGCCTTGTAGCGAGTTCTAATCTTCCTCGCTTTTGTGAATATTTGCTTTAATCTTCTTCATCTTCATGTTGTTTTCTATGGTTTCTGATTTCAAGATTTCATCCATTATCTAGAAGATTCGATATGTTTTTGCTGTGAATTATTATCTTATTCCTCTCATAGAACAGTATTTGGATTTGTGGATTGTGGATTCACTTAGTTGCTGACTGAGATGCTTTGTTTTGGATTTCAATAAAACAAGTTTGTTCTTCTTATGTTGATGATCTTTGAAGTTAACATAATTTTGAATCACTCGTGATTCTTTCTTTCGAATCAATAATTTAAAAAAAAACTGTTATTCGGTTGCTCAAGTAGAAGAACTACATGACGAATATATGCATGGAGTGTTATTTTTGTTTGCTAGATTGGAATTATAATTTTCTCTGTTTAGGTGTGGCAACATTTTTTTTATGATCTGTTAGTTGAATTGAAGATCTTTTCCGATCTGAAAGTTTGGTTGAACTTTTTTTTATTTGATAATTTGTTCTGCTATGGCTTTGTTTGTTGAACATGGCGTTTCTTTCAATTGCACTATTTCTTCTAGGAACCTTCAAGTTCTTTCCTTTTCAATCTTAGGGTTCCTTTGATTCTGAAATTTTTAGATTTCAATTTTGTCTTATTTTGTTTCTGCTCAGTTACTGACAGCACTTCATATTTTTCATGGTAAAATAACTCAAAATAGCATGCAAATTAGGGGCATGAATTTTTGTGAATAGAAATTTCTATGTAGTAATCACTTTTTCAAAACCCATGCTTTCTTTTTTCTTTTCCTTTTTCGTTTTCCTACTGGTTGATGCTGCTTTGGATTAATACCTTTACCTTGTGAAAAACAACTCAAACCAATTTAGTTTATTGTGTACTGAATATTGCATTGAATTTTAAAGAAGGGTCTTTCTTTTCTCCTTCATTTGTTTTTCAATCATGTTCTGAAATCTAAGATTCTTTGTTGTTTTTCAACACTCAAGTTGAGCATTGTTTTCAATACCTTTCAAAAGTTTTGAACTTATACTTGTTGGTTAGTTCTCTCTTTTTGTGCATTTTATTTGTTTGATTTTTTAATACTGTAACATTATTTATTTTATGGGAAAGTGCTTTGAATGTTCAAGCTTCCTTCCTTTATAAACCTTTGTTTTAAACTTTTAATCAATGCAAGTTTTACCCTCGCAATTCTGTAATACTTTGCTTGTTTGAATTTTCATTGAAGACCCTTTACTTACAAGTTCCTAATCTGTTTACTGATTTTCAGCTATTTCCTAGTTCCGAATTTATGATCCGAAAAGCATTTTGCTTGAAATTACTTTACCTTGTGCAAGTTAACCATGTTCTGGTTTAAACCTTGAATTGTTGCATATGTAAGGGGTTTAATTTTAAATAATTTTAATTTTAGAATGCCCATAAAGTTTATTGAATAACTGCAAATATGTTTAATTATTGTGAGTAATTGATTGATTAAATGAAGGTTGAATTGTGACTGTGAAAATGTGATTGGAATTGTTGATTTAGTGATATTGATTGATTATGTGAATCATGAATTGTTTGACCAATAATTAATGGGAATTCTAAATTTTTGGTGGATTACATTGGATTGATTGCCGCTAAACTGGTTGATTGATATATTGTAATGATGGTGAAATTGACTGATAGTTGATTTGGAATTGATTTTGAGAGGTATTAAAAGGGTTGAATTTTGAAATACTAAACTACTTGCTGAAAATCTGAGTTTTGAAATAAAACGACAACTTTGAAAGTGAACCAGTAACTTAATAGTGATTGGAATGATATGAGACTAAAAGCTAAGCAAACTACAACAAGTATAGTTATTAAAATTCAATTTTGAAGGTTTCATATTAACTGGAGAATTAGTTATGATTTTTCGAAGTTGAATTATAAAATCTGATTTTTGCATTATTTTAAACAAAATTAGAAACTTTGAAAATCTATAACTAATTCTGTAATGATCAAAATTGTATGGGACCAAGTCTAGATTAAGCTTGGGAATATAAGGAGTTGGACTGGTGAATTTGAGACATTTCTGTTAAGTTTATGATTTATGGTGAGTTTTTGAATTCTGGATGTCAAATATGATTTTTCTGCAGAATGCTTAACACAACAGCAACTTGTTTCCTCTACTGGAAATTCTCCAGTTTGAATTTCAAAATAGAACTAGTTTTAAATAAAACTCTAGTCTTATTACTTTAAATTCATAAAATTCTTTTGCTATGTGCTTGAATTATATTGAAAGCTAAATTACGTTTAAAGATTTAGACAAAATAAAAAGTAGCTGTTATTATAACTAATGTTAGTTTAAGTTAATTGCAATCACGTCAAATTTTAGTTTTATTTTCATTATCTTATATGTGCTTTATTTGTAAATTAAGTCATAACTGTGTGATCATATGAAAATATTTGAGTGTATTTTACAATGATAATAAGTTAGATGTAAATGTTGGCTTAGAGGATAATGAGATGATTGCTTACATTCTTCCGTCATGTTTTACATAATCTATCTATTAATGACATAGTTACTTAATATCCAAGGTCATGATAATAATCTAAAGGCACTTTGTTGAAGGTTTCTATAGAACGGGAAAGGAAGCATACTGATTTTTGTGACACTGTTTTCAATTTTTATTACTGTCAAGTTGACTATTTGCCGATTAAGAATTTATAATAAGAACAGCGTTGCAAGTACACTTCTTAACCGACGAAAATTCTACTTATCAATTTAGAAAGAGTTGTCACAATTTAAGAATAAAATACTGGGAGTAGAATTCACAGGTCGCCTCCCAACGAGTTGACAAAAGGGTGCTATTTTATTGGTCAGGAATTTTCTGAGAGATTTTAGAGTTGGAGAACGGGAAAATAAAATAATTATTAATTAAAGTAATGAAAATTAACAAGAGATTTTGTGTAATTGAAATAAAAAATCCATGACCAGGAGAAGATTAATCGGAAGTTCTATCCTTGTTGAATTCTCCCAAGTGTAATAGTAAGAGGTTGTTGTTTTTACTTAGTTAACATTTACCGAATAAAGAAAAGTCAAGTAATTGAGCCAACTCTAATTCACAAGTCCTAATCCTCTCCTATGGAAGGATTAGCGTTAGTAACTAGAGAGTTAGCCAATAACTTCTAATTGCAAATTAACACTATTTCAACTCAAGGGTCTCCTATTAATCAACTCCAAGGTCAAGTTAAGAGCCTACTCCATTGACATGGATGCCAATGTCGCAGATATGTAAAGGGAAAAGAGAAGAGACATGGTAACTAAATTTAAATTAATAAAAGCTAATTTTCAAGTAATAAATTAAGGAAAGATGATACTCAAGCCAATAATGAAATTAAATGTAAAAATAATTCTTGCATTAATAATTTCAGAGATCAAAGATATCCATATGTAAATCTGAACAGGGTAAATAGGTGATAAAAGAGTAAGGAAATAAGGAAACAATCTAGAATGATAGAAACTTCAACGGAGGTAGTAACTCTTCTCAATATCCAAATCAAAAGCGTAAAACTCTAAAACTATGAATATGAAGAACCCTAGAGGAAGTAGTATTTTCTCTCTCAGATTCCAAACTAAAACTAAAAACTGTGTAAATGTCAATGTGTGTTGAGTCTCTGCTTGTCCCCTGGCTCTAGTCTGTGTTTCTGGGCCAAAAACTAGGTCCAAACTCAGCCCAAAATCGCCCCCAGTGTCTTCTGCGATTTCTGCACGTGGCACATGTTACGCGTACACGTCAGTCACGCGTATGCGTCGATAGTCTTCTTCGCGTGTCACGCGTGCGCGTCAGGTACGCGTACGCGTCGCTGTGAAAATCTCCAAATCACGCGCGCGCGTGAGTTATGCGTGCGCGTCGATCCTTGCTGGTTATCTCCTTTATTTCTTGTGCTCCTTCCATTTTTTGCAAGCTTCCTCTCCATCCTCTAAGCTATTCCTGTCCTATACAGCCTGAAAACACTTAGCACACAGATCACGGCATCGAATGGTATAAAAGGGGAATTAAAATACACAATTTAAAGGCTTAGGAAGCAAGTTTTCAACCATAGAACAAAATTGGGAAGGAATGGTAAAATCATGCAAATTGTATGAATAAGTGTGCAAAGACTTGATAAAAACCACTCAAATTAGCACAAGATAAACCATAAAATAGTGGTTTATCACTATTCTAAATTGTGTTGTCGTATTTTTAATTTATGTTTTACTTTGCTTTCTCTGTTGTTGATTTTGTCCTTTTGCTTATGCATATCCCTGCTTGATTGTGTTCCTAATAATTCTCTTAAACCTTCGTGAACATTGCCATCGACTTTAGTGGTCATCTCGTCTGAGCTAGTTGCTCTTTTTATTCAGCTTGAATTTGTTTCGATTTAATACTCCATCCTTCTTTTATTGCTTCTATAAAAGATCCTTGATTCAGATTTTCTTATTAGGATGTGATTGACTCTTTCTGGCACACTTCATTGTTTTTGTACAGCTTAATTGCAATCTTATACATCCTTCCAAGTTCTTGCGAATTCCATCTATGATGTTTGCTTTTCGCTTCGTAAGTTTTGTATCCTTTTGAGTGAACTTGAGCTTGTTTCATTGTCACGTACGATTCCTAGATATAGCAAGCAATACGTTAGTTTTTAGGACACGGCTCATAGACTTGGAAGGTGAAACTTGTAAGTATGCGATGTCATAAGAAGATTATGAAGTAGGAGTGTTATAAGGGGGAAATTAAGGAGATTTTGGTACAAGTTGAAAGGTTAGTCCTGATGTTTAACGTTCGGATGTATTTTAGGAGTGATGAACAAAGTGAAAAGTGCTATGTATAGTGAGTTGTCAAGGGAACAAGAGTAGATGAATGTCAACCACGTCATTTTAACACAAATCTATTTTGTAACTTTTGCACCCCATTAAAAATTCTTTCTCATGTTTCGTAAAGTGTTAAAATCACATAACATTTTGCATACTATATTAATTTTTTAGGGAAAAATTTTTTATAAGGGGGATAGAATGTAATGTCCTGAATTTTTTTTAAAACCTTTTACATTTGATTTCTTTTATTACTATCCAACCCTCCAATTTTATCAAAATTTCTATACTACCCTTATTTCTTTTACCAAACCCTAACCCTAATTAACACCCAATTATCCCTTTACCCCAAAGAAACCCTAGTCCCCTTTCTTTTTCAGCAACACACACACACACACACCTAATAGCAGCAGCTGGGAATGAAAGAAAAAAAATAAAGGAAGAGGGGAAGAAGGAAAGGGGGAGAGCAGAGGGGAAGGGAGACCGGTGAAGAGAAAAGAGAAGAGGGAGATCTGAGAGTGATATCTGAGAGAGAGAGAAAGGAGAAGATGCAGAAGTGCTGGTGGGCCTCGTCGCTGCCGTCACCGCACTTACCAAGTCGCCGTCGCGTAGCCGTCGCCGCCTTGTTGCTGCTTCACCGCCACCATGCTCTGCCGCGTCACCGCCAAACTCGCCAAGCCACCGTTGCACACCAGAGGAAAGAGAGATCGAGCAGAGAGAGAGAGAGAGAGAGCAGTGACGCTGCCGTCGCTGTTGGGGTTGTCACGGTGGTTGCCGTCGTCACTGAAGGAGCTCGTCGTTGAGCTGCTGTGTCACCGCTGGAGGAGAACTTGTCGAAAAGCTACTGTCCTATCCGACCATGCTATATTCACCATTCTTCCTCCACTGGTTCCGCCATTATCCTTGCCCTTTGAAAACGTCGTAGGAAGCGTCTCACACCTCTATCAGTTCTATTTCACCACCGTTCTAGCCTGGTTAGTGGTTGTTCTGTTTTGTTTCTATTTCGCTATTGTTTTACCACAGTTGTTGATGTTGTTGTCGTTGCTCTACTTTTATCCATTTGTCACTTCTGTTCTGTTGTGCCTCTGTTCGCTGTTTTGCTTGCCTATTGGAGCTGCGACTGCCTCCGTCCAAATTTTGTGCTCTTTCGTACCCTTTAGTTTGGTACTCCAGGTTTGGTATCTTCAGTCCCTTGAGACTAAGTTGTGAGTAGACTTTACATTTATAATTATTTGGCTTTACATCTATAATTATTTTGATATATGCTGCTTGAATTTATGACTATACTTACAAGTTATTAACAAAGGATTTGAATTTGATTTTAATAATGGATTTATTAGAACTAAATATTATTTTTGTGAAATTCGAATTTTTAATCTGTACATGAGACTATATACATGTTTGATGAATTTTTGTATTATTTTAGAATATTCAATTTTATTGAATATGTGTTTTTAAAATTTTAAAGTATTGTGAATACTCACTCATATACTATGAATTTGTAAAGTATATTTGACATTTCATACGACTAAAAAGGATATTTGATAAGAGAGTATTATTTGATTTGATTTGATACTGTATATATTTGAAAGATCAAAGATTGGTTGTATTTGAAATTATATGTTTTGAATTGGTTTGGGAGGCTCGTATTAGAAAACCGTAGTTAACGGCGGTTATGATGTTAACCTAGATGCATCTGGCTCAGACCTCAGCTAGCAGGGGCGTTGCTAGCCTAACGTGTAGGCCACACGTTGGATCTGTTATTCCATACGGACACACTAGAGCAAAGGGCTACCTTTAGAGGTGGAGCCGCCCAAGTGTGGACTATTTGATTTGATTTCTGCATGAGAACTCCCTTATATTGATTCACTTATTCATATAAATTATTATTTTGTAACTAAAATTATTTTCATAATAATGTTTAGATTGTCTCATGTGAATTATAGATGTACTGTCTAGTCACTGAGTTGCAAAACTCACCAATTTTTTAAAAAAAATATTTTTCAGGAATAAGTACTTACTTACATGAGCCTTTCTATGCAAGAGTAATGATCTGCAATGGGTTCTATTGTTTGTTGAGTTCTTAGACGTCATCTGCTCCATATGTCACAGGCCGGATCTATCTATATTTATTTATTTTATTTTTGTTAAATTATGTAATTATTCATTCTAGAAAGTGTAAATTTATCAAAAATGATTTGTAACCTTTTTATTTATCTTATATTCGAATCTGTTAGGCTTGCTAGGAAACTCTTTTTCCTGAGCGCCAGTCATGGCTCATTTTGGGCTGTGACAATAACATTTGCAAGGAAACTGATACACTATTATCTTCAGATATAATACTACAAGAAAATCTTCAGATACCATTAGATTTACTGACAGATTTATCACAAAAAATCTTTCGGTAATCTGTTTATCGTCGAATTTAGTAGTGGAATAAATTTGACCGTATAAACCTCGTTAATAAATTAGTTATCGGCGAATTTTTTTTGTTCACCGCTAATTACCGGCAGATTTAGCGGTGAATATTAACTTTTAATTGACATTCTACAATTTGTTACCGTCAAATTTATTCCCTAATAAATCCAACGGTAAACTTAAATTTTATTTTTTTTAAAAAAATATTTAAAAATTCAATATATAATTTTAAATATTTAGATTCAATAATTTTTAAACAAACAAAATTTAAAATTTGACAAATTTTCATAATAATTTGTCAATAATTTTCCATTAAAGTTTACAAATAAGTTCACACATCAAAGTTTAAGACCAAAAAAATAATAATAATTACTTGTGTAAGAAAAAAGGTAGCACTATAAACATATACTCTAAATTCAAAATAGATAAACTTACATAAGGTTTGATATGAAAAACAAGATATCTCATAGTAGCTAAGTAAATTGTATAGTTGAAACTCTCTAGACAATAAAATGTTGAAAGAAAAAATTAATTATACAAATGGGACAAATTAAAATTATAAGTAATTCATGTTTATTTGCAAACAGGACAAATTAATTATACAAAGAGAGTGCAAGTTATAGGCAAATGGGACAAATTCACAAAGAATCAATTAACATATCATGATACATTAAGATTTTAAGTAATCCAATAACATGCATATGTATATCTCTCAAATGGTATATCTATTTAAGATTATACAATTTCAGCAACTTATTACAAAATTAGTTGGAGATTTTGCATCATAAACTATTAATCTATGAATAAAGAATTACTAGCACTGAAGACCTACCGCCTACAAGCACATTTTTTGGAATAGTAGGCTGTACACCTTCAATTGCAAGCTATAAATACAATCAACACACAAATTATAATTAAACAAACCAATCATAATTCATATATTTAAATGAGTAAATTGCAACAAACTCAACAAAATTAACAACAATCAATCTCAGCAAAATTAATTCAGAAAACAATTAACTCAGACAACAATAAACTCAGAAAATTAACAAAAACTAACAATAAGTCAATAATTAACTTAGAAAATTAAAAAGTTAAAATTAACTAACATAATTAATAATAATTAACAATAATTAACTCAAAAAATAATTAACTCAGACAACAATAAACTCAGAAAATAAACAATCATCCAAAACACTATCAACTCAAAATAATCCTTAAATTCTATCCTACCTAACCTAACATTAATTACTTTCTAACTACACTAAATTAATATAACAAATCCTTATTACATACTTCATTAAAAAATTTAATCAAGAATTTAATAAAATACCTAAAAATCCTAAACAATGCAAACAAAAAAATATGAAAAAAATATAAAAACTATAAGAAAATTACATCGAATGGTGGAAGCGTGGTGGTGATAGGAGGTGACAGTGAAACCTATAGTAGTGGAGTTAGGGTTTAATAATATAATAAACAACCAAAAGGAAAAATGGATAACAACCTTACCTTTGGCGTGGTAGACCTCAATCGCGGTGATGGTGACAAAGTGACGACCTCCGATGGTGACAAGATGACGACCTCTAATGGTAATTAAGGGACACCAACAGCGGCGGCATGGCGGAGGATTTTCATGGAGACTCTAGTAGCAGTGACGATGACCTGCTGATCTATGATGACAATGTGGCTTACCGGCAGCGATGGCAGCTCCAAGTGGTGGCGCGTAATCTTCTTCAATGGAGTAGAGGGAGAGAAATGAGAGAGAGATGAGAGAGAGACAAGAGAGAGAAGAAGAGAAGAGAGAGAGAAATTTTGCAGAAGTGAAGGAGAAGGGTTTTGCGTTTGAATTTTACCCAAATATACCGTTGAATTTATTGGAAAAAAAATCCAACCGCAAGGTGTTCGTCATTACCTAAAGGCCACGTTTCACTAAATCCTGTTATCGTCGAAATTTTTCGACGAAAAACCTAACGCTAAATTCACTACTAGAAAGACGCTGAGAACCGTCGGAGTTATTGTTGGATTTAGCATTGATGGTAACTGGCGGATTTAGCGGCAGATTTTGTGTCAGATACAAGGTAGCTTAGATTTTCCGAAAATGTTTGCCATCGGATTTTACATTCTGACGCTAATTCTAATTGTGATTAGTGGCACGAAACATGATTTATGGCGCCACAGTTACTAGCGGATTTACCGTCGAAATGCTATGTTGAACCAATTTACCGTCGGATTAATCTGACGGTAAATCTGATGGTAAAGTGGTTTAAGATTCAAATGCAAACACTTCCTCCCTCACTTGTTCGAGTTCACTCTCTCTTCTCTCTCTCTCTCTCTCTCTCTCTCTCTCTTGTGCTCCACCGTCAGAGGAGGTGCTGCCGGCGTCGCCATCACCTGCTAGAGCCTCTGGTGCCACTACTGTTGGAGGTTGTTGCTCTTGGAGCTGTCGGTCATAGCTGGGGAGGTTGGGAACGCCGTCGCTGTTCTTGGTGTCCACTATCGTCGGTGTCGCCGTCATTACTGAATGCAGATTCTGTAAATCACCGAGGTTCCAAATCGAGAGAGAATAGTTTGGTAAATGCCGATTAAAGAAAGTTCCAATGAAACGGATGCACTACTTGTCGTTTATCCCTAGGCTGAAACAATTATATGCATCGATCAGTTCGGCTCCCACATGACCTTGTATAGTAACAACAAGAGAGATGATGGAACTATGATGCATTCATCACATGAAAAAGTCTGGAAGCATTTTGATCAGATCCATCCTACATTTACGAGCGAGCCTAGAAATTTTAGACTAGCTTTGTGCTCTGACGGGTTCGCACCAAACTCCAATTTCGGTAACACGTACTCGTGTTGGCCTGTAGTCATGACACCTTATAACCTGAGTCCTGAAATGTGCATAAAGGACCCATACATGTTCCTAACTTGTATCATACCTAGTCCCAGCAATGCAAAGGCCAAAATAGATGTCTTCTTGCAGTCCTTGGTGGATGAGTTAAAGGAGTTCTGGATTGATAGTGTAGAAACATATGATATTTCAACAAAGACAAACTTTCAACTGCGGGCTGCCTTGATGTGGACCATTAACGACTTTTTTGCATACAGCATATTGTCAGGTTGATTCACTCAGGCAAAATGGCATTCCCCATTTGTGTCGAGGATATGAAGGCATTTTGGTTATTGAATGGTGGTAAGAATTCATGGTTTGATTCCCATCGAAGATTCCTCGACTATAATCATCCTTTTTGGTGCAACAGGGACTCGTTCAAAAAGAATACAACTGAACACGAAGAGCCACCCAAAAAGTTGGGTAGTAGGCAAGTGAGATCGTGTCAGTAGAATCCCAAAGATCATCAAAACATGGCAGCTTTGAGGCCTCGGGGATATGGCAGGGAGTATAGTTGGACTAAACAGAGTATATTCTGGGAGTTGCCTTATTGGAGAGACAACTTGGTTCGACATTGTCTTGATGTGATGCACATTGAGAAAAACGTGTTCAATAATATCATGCACACAATGATGGACAATGAGTGAACAAAGGATAATGATAAGGGACAGTTAGACTTGATGGATATTTGTAGATGGCCAGATCTGAACTTAAAAAGACTTGATAACGGACGGTGGGCTAAACCAAGGGCGGTGTTTGCTCTAACAAAGGAGCAGAGGTAAAATATTTGTTGGTGGATTAGGAAATTGAGGTTTCTTGATGGTTACGCCTCTAACTTGAGCAGGCGTGCAAACGTGTCACAAGGTAGGCTTGCTGGGTTGAAGAGCTATGATTGTCACGTTTTTATAGAGTCTTTGCTTTCAGTCGCGTTTAGAGAACTTCCAACCAACATCTGGAAATCTTTCACAGAAATAAGTGAGTTTTTTAGGGAGTTATGTGCTACCAAACTTAGCGTTAATGATCTCACAGTCATGGGCAGGAACATTTCCATCATCCTTTTTTGACGTTATGGAACACTTAACAGCCTACCTACCATTAGAAGCACTACTATGTGGGCCAGTACAATTTCAGTAGATGTACCCATTTGAGAGGATGATTGGTTCATTCAAGCGCATCGTGAAGAACTGGACTCGGATTGAGGACAGCATCTGTGAAGCATTCTTAGCTAAGGAAACATCCGCATTTCGTTCATTCTATTTTTATCCTCATGTTGAGTCACGTAGAACAAGGATTGCAAGGAATGATGAGAGGAAAAAATCATCGTCGGGTGGAATAACATACCTAATCTTTTACCCAGAAGGAGCTGCAATGGGTGCGGGTAGTGACTACTAGTTAGAGCAGAAGGAAATTGATGTTGCACATCTGCATGTGTTGCTTAACTGTGACCAAATTTCACCATACCTCATGTGAGTTTATTAAGTCCTCATAAGTATTGCAATCAGTAACATTCTAACTTCTTAATATAATCAAAACTTCTTTATCCTATTCTATCATATAGGTTATTCCAAGAGACAAATCCTGATACCTCATTGAACAACTTTCGACGTTGGTTTAGAGAATACGTCAGCATGCAGCTACGTGACACAACAGATTCGAAACTAGTTACACTTAGTTGGGGTTCAATGAATAAGGGCACTAGCTACCCGATGTACACTGTTAATGGATATCAGTTCCATACCTTACAGTGGTCGACATAGAAGAAAATTGATAACACTGGAGTTTGGGTTCGTGGGGATTCAAGCGGGGTTTACTCTGATTAGATTGGTGTGTTGCACAACATAATTGAGTTAGAGTATTTCTGTCACACTACGTACAAGGTGTGCGTGTTTAAATATAAATGGTATGATCCAAGTTCGCGACAAGAAACACGAAAGCACAAGGACTACGATATCACTGAAGTTAATGTAACCAGGAAATATAGGAACTACGATCCTTTTATTCTACCTCAAAATGTACAACATGTATACTTTTTGCCTTATCCGAGTTCATAAAACTCTAGTTGGGTGGTTGTGGTTAAGACTAAGCCAAGAGGCCGTATCGAGTCTAATGATAAGATAGAGGATCAGGAACCTTATCTGATTGATGACCCAACCCCTTCAAAAATGGTGGTTGATACCACTGAGCTGATTATCCTTAGCTCTGCTGTTACGGATGATGATATCATTGACCTTGGATTACAGGATGACACACTACCACAACAGGACAATAATCTTGAAGAAGAAGAAGACGGGGTCAACGTGGACGAAGAAGATGAAGACGAGTTTGATGATTAGGAAACTAACTCAGAAGAGGAGGATAGTGAAACAGAGGAAGAAGATGTTGAATTTGAATAGAGTTAATGTAAATATAGTTCTATTATATGTATAATTATTTTCCAAACATTGAGAAGAACATATTGTAATTAACATTGTTTCGGATATATCAATCACCATATATCATTTCATATTTTTACGTTGTTTGTTTGATATTTTACTTTTGGTTTAAAGGACTGCTTCAATTATGTTTGTCATCAGGTTACTGCTTTAAATGGAGGGAAAATAATTATTTAAAAAAATAAAAATTTATTTCCATCGGCATTACCGTCGGTAAAAGCCAACAGATTTTCTTTTAAAAAACCACAAAAAACGTTCCATTGGAATTACCGTCGGCGGTAAAGCAGCGCAAAAATGTGCAACATAGTGCCGTTACCGTCAGATTAATCGACGGTAACTTTCTACATATTTTGTCATCATACCCACTATATTCCGATGCTAATTCCGACGAAAATTAGCGTCGGAAGAAAAATCTAATGGTAAGTATTTTTCGGCGAGGTTTATACAATCGCATAACTTCCATCAGTAAATCTGATTGTATCCGGCAACTTTTTTGTAGTGATTCGTTGCTAATAAAATTAATTTTTGCGCCTCTACTTACCGTCTAATTTAGTTACGGAATTTAAAATCCAACGATAACTTATTCGAGGGTCAAATATCACTTGTAACCGTCGGAAAATACATCGCTAAATCTGCCGGTAACGTCCGTCGCTAAATCCGCCGGTAATGTCCATTGCGAAATTGGACGGTATTCGACGCATTTCTTGTAGTGTAAGCTATGATTAATTTAGAGAAAATTTTATTCCCCTTCTTTAAAAGATACTAAAATCATATTCCCTTTTCTTTTATCGGTAAAATGTACACTCTCTTCCTTTATAACTTTTAGAAAACTTATTCTTTAATCCATTTCAAAATTTTTTTGTTAACTCTAACTAGTTAACGTTAATTTTTTTTCTTTTAAATTGTGTTTTGCAAAATTATCTTTTAACAAAAAATTTATTTTTTTAAATCAAATTGTATTTGTCTAAATATTTTTTAACAATTTTTTGTTCAAACAAGAAGTCGGTACTAAACACGACCTGCTCCAAAGAAGTCGGATACGAGGGTTAGTTTGCAGATAACACTCATTCGAATGAGTAACTGCCCCTAGAAACTCTCTAACCACTTCATAGAGCCATATCTTAACCTCCCTAAGATATGGGAACGGTTATCCACCTAAAAAGGTGGCACTACTTCAGCGGTGGTTATTGGTTCACCACTATAAATACACTGACACCATTCAGGTATCTCTAAGTTCCAATACTCTCTAACCTGCTCACACTCTTGCTAACTTAGGCATCGGAGTGTCTTTGCAGGTACCACCCCCATTATTTTCACACGTGCAAGTCGGACGGAGGAACACCGAGAACAGACCCACTCGAAAGCCACCTCCTTCATACGTTTGGGCCAACCAGCGCCATCCAACCCATTAATCTCCGGTTACCCACCATAACATTGGCGCCGTTGCCGAGGAACCCGAGAGAACAACCAGTGATGGCGGATAGATCCCCTGAAGAGGGTCATGTGGAGACAGATTCTGAACAAGAGAATCTGAACACTGGAAACAATGAGGCAGACCAGACCCTTCACCAGGAAGCCAATGATCAACACAGGGAAGGCACCTCCAGAATCAAAAACCCGAAGGTAAATTCCTCGGAGGGGCGCGAATCAGAAAAAGAAGGACCATCCCACGCAATTGAGCTCATGGGATTAGTCCAATATCTGGCTGACGCCTCTGACGCTACGCGATGCAAAGCTTTTCCGACAACCTTGTCAAAAGCAGCGATGAAGTGGTTCGACAGCCTCCCTCCGAAGTCAATTACCAGTTTTGAAGACCTCTCAAGAAAGTTCTTGATGAGGTTCTCCATCCAGAAAGACAAAGTAAAACATGCATCAAGTCTCCTGGGAATAAAACAGGAGGTCGGGCAGTCCTTACGGGCCTATATGGAAAGGTTCAACAAAGCATGTTTGGAGATTCAAGACCTGCCCACCGAAGCAGTCATCATGGGGCTAGTCAATGGTCTTAGAGAAGGTCCCTTCTCACAGTCCATATCAAAAAGACACCCCGCCTCATTAAGTGATGTACAGGAAAGAGCTGAAAAGTACATCAATATGGAAGAAAATGCTAGGCTAAGAGACCCGAGTTTGCGACCCGGTCACCCTCCCTCAAGGAAAGAGAGGGAGAGGGAAGCTAAGAAGAAGGAAGAACTCGGCCTCGATAGGCCAAGAAAATATCACTCTTATACTCCACTGAAAGTTCCTGTAGAGGATGTATACAGAGAAATTTGCAATACCGAAAGGCTGCCTCCTCCCAGGCCCATTAAAAATAAAAGAGGGGGGAGCCGCGGTGATTACTGTGAGTACCATAAGATATATGGGCACTCCACAAACGACTGTTACGACCTTAAAAATGTGATAGAAAAACTGGCCAGAGAAGGTCGGCTTGACAGATATCTCATAGAAAGGTCGGACAGTCATGGAAAAAGAAAGCGAGATGATATGGATAGAAGAGACCCACCACCACAAACTCCGGAGAGACATATCCATATGATCTCAGGAGGGTTTACGGGAGGGGGACTCACAAAATCTTCTCGTAAAAGACATCTCAAGAGAGTTTACCAAGTCGGAGAGGGGTCCTCCGACCTTCCAACCATTTCATTCACAAAGGAAGATGGGCGAGGAATAATCCCTGGGCACGACGACCCAGTGGTAATTACCATGATCCTGGCAAATGCCCATCTACACAGAACACTAGTAGACCAAGGAAGCTCAGCGGACATCCTCTTTAAGCCCGCTTTCGACAAACTAGGTTTAGATGAGAAAGAGTTAAGAGCCTACCCCGACACCTTGTACGGATTAGGCGACACGCCAATAAAGCCACTAGGATTTTTGCCCTTCCACACCACCTTTGGAAAGGGGGAGAAATCAAAGACTCTGAGTATAGACTTCATAGTTATCGACGTGGGGTCGGCCTGTAATGCTTTAATCGGCAGAGCTACCCTTAATCGACTCGGAGCGGTGGTATCGACACCCCACCTCTGCATGAAATTCTTGACCTCAGCGGGGATAGCAACGGTGAGGGGAGATCAGAAGCTGGCAAGGAAATGCTACAATGAAAGCCTAAACCTGAGGGGAAAAGGCAAAGAAGTTCACACAATAGAGCTCGGGGGAGCAAGG
>NC_029790.2:17816204-17820607 GCF_000816755.2 Arachis ipaensis | reverse complement strand
ACTAACACAAAGAGGGATCGAAGCCAATCCCGACAAGTGTAGAGCTATCCTAGAAATGAAAAGCCCGACTTGTTTGAGAGAGGTCCAATAGCTGAATGGCCGACTAGCAGCTCTCTCCAGATTTTTGGCAGGATCAGCACTAAGATCCCTTCCACTGTTCTCCCTATTGAGAAAGGGACACCAATTTGAATGGACTCCCGAATGCGAAGAGGCGTTCCAGGAGTTCAAAAAGTTTTTGAGCCAACCTCCTATTTTGACCCGACCTGTAGCCGGAAAAGACCTCGTCCTATACCTATCCGTGGCAGACAAGGCTGTCTCAGCAGCCTTGATAAGAGAAGACGAGGATGGTCAACACCCAATCTATTTCATCAGTAAAGTTCTACAGGGCCCTGAGCTAAGGTATCACAAATTAGAGAAGTTTGCCTACTCCTTAGTGATAGCCTCTCGAAGGCTACGGCCTTACTTTCAAGCTCACACAAAAAGAGTCCGCACGAACCAACCCATGAAGCAAATCCTCCAAAAGACGGATGTTGCAGGAAGAATGGTTCAATGGGCAATAGAGCTCTCCGAGTTCGACTTGAAGTACGAAACTCGGACGGCGATTAAAGCCCAGTGCCTCGCCGACTTTATTGCAGAATATGCAGGGGATCAAGAGGATAAACCAACTACATGGGAACTCTATGTAGATGGATCCTCCAATAAAACAGGAAGCGGCGCAGGCATAATATTGGTAGATGAAAGGGGAACCCAGATAGAGGTCTCCCTCAAGTTTGAATTTCCAGCTTCAAATAATCAGGCAGAATATGAAGCCTTGATTGCAGGATTGAAGCTGGCAGAAGAAGTCGGTGCTACGAAGGTAATGGTATACAGTGATTCTCAAGTGGTGACCTCCCAAATAAGCGGAGAATATCAGGCAAAAGACCCAAATATGAAGAGATACTTGGAAAAAACTCTGGAGCACCTTGGGCGTTTTGCAGAAACCGAGGTCACGCACATAACTCGAGACCTAAATAGCAGAGCAGACGCCCATTACCACAGATAATGGAACCCAGTTTACCGACTCCACCTTTAGAAGCCTAGTAGTCGGTATGAACATCAAACACCTGTTCACCTCAGTGGAACACCCACAAGCCAATGGGCAAGCCGAAGCAGCCAACAAAGTCATACTGGCAGGGCTGAAGAAAAGATTACAAGATGCGAAAGGAGTTTGGGCTGAAGAGCTCCAACAAGTACTATGGGCTTACAGAACAACCCCCCAATCCGCCACTGGAGAAACACCCTTCCGACTAGTTTATGGCGTAGAAGCTATGATCCCAATAGAGGTCAATGAGCAAAGCCCAAGAGTGATTTTCCACGACGAGATCGGGAATATACAGGGGCACAAAGAGGAGCTCGACTTGCTCCCCGAAATCCGAGAAGAAGCCCAGATAAGAGAAGCAGCGTTGAAGCAAAGGATGACCGCGAGATACAACAAAAAAGTCATTCGAAGGAGTTTCACCCCAGATGACTTGGTCCTAATCAAAAACGATATTGGAGTCAACAAATCAGGAGAAGGAAAGCTCGCTGCTAATTGGAAAGGACCATACAAGATCAACGAGGTCTTAGGAAAAGGCTATTATAGGGTAACCGACTTCGACGGCAACGAGTTACCAAGATCATGGCATGCTTGTAATATGAAAAGGTACTACAGCTAAAAGCGAACTACTCCCTGATGTACTCTTTTCCCAATTTCATGATTTTTTCCCAAAATCAAAGGGTTTTTTCTGAAAAGGGTTTTTAACGAAGCATCATAGTAGGGGCTAAGGGAAAATAAATTATCAAAAGCCCTTAGTAGCAATAAGGTACCTCCTCAATTAATAAAGATCTCTTTCATTTTAAATATCTCTTTTAAATTCCCTTTTTATTCTCTTTCTACGAAACGCGCCGATTTAAGCTCGACAAAACGTGAAAATCCCATGAACCGACCTAGATGGTCGTCAGGATAAAACGACGAGGTACAAGTCGGCGTAAAGAGGCTATAGAAGTCGATCATGATAAACTCGGGAGCAGTAAGACTCATAAGTCGGAATGCGAAACCGAGTAAAATTAAAATGAATCGCAAAAGTAGCCTAAGTCACGAAAAACTCAATAAAACAAAATTGAGTACTAGGAATAACAAAAAGAGATAGGAAAAACTAAGAAAAAGTTATAAGGCTGCCTTGAGGATCAAAGAGATTCAGAAAAGCAGGCAAGCCCCAAAGAAAAGGTTTTTTCCAGAAAAGATCAAAGAGTCAAAAGAACCACGAACAGAAAAGCATGCGCGCATAAGGTAACTCAAAACCCTTATCCAAAAAAGGGCATTTATTTAAACGCTAAATTAAACCCTTATTAAAAAGGGTATCGAAAATTTGTTTTGTTTACGGCCCTAAAAGGCCAGAAAATTGTTGTAAACATCAACAAATAAATATAAAAAGAGTTTAAAAAGAGGGACCCACAGGCCGAGCCCCAATAGCCAAAATCACTTCTTAAGAGGAGTAGAAGGATCACCACCACCAGGACCAGGAGTTGGAGAGAAAGTCGGAGGAGCGGCAGAAGAACTCGGAGCGTCCTTAGAGCGAGGAGGGGACTCTATGATCCTCTGCCCCCGAGTCTGGCATTCAGCAAGTCATTCTTTACAGACACAAGATCAGCAAATAAACTATTGTAGCTGGCTTGCGCTGCTTTCCTCAAATCCACCTCTATGTTGCATTGGACTTGCAACTTCTTCTCCTTCTCCCGGAGGCTGGCCCTCTCCTCCTTCAGCTTGGCAACTTCCCCCTCCAACTCCCTCTCATGCTCCTGATATATGCGAAGCCTGCCTTCCAGCTCATCGACCCTCGAGGTCGTCCCTAAAGAGCTGAGAGGAGTCTTCTCAAATATATCTAAGAGTTTGCCACAAACTCCCGCCGTCATAGAAGGGGGTGGCAGAGAGGAAGCAGAGGAAGAAATTACAATAGGTTGGGAGGGAGTCCCGACGTTCCGAGGAGGAGGAGGAGGAGGAGAGACAACCGCCCTAGCACCACCAGATCTGGCACGAGACCTTGCCTTGGCTTCCTGAACCCTCTGGTAAGACTCTTGAGCGTTTTTCTTTGCCATCTCTGCAAAAACAAATTGGTAGCTAAAAGTCAGACAAGTCGGTAAAAGAAATTGCAAGTCGGAAATAAATGAGAAACGCAAAAAGCTACCTAGTTGTGACTGGACAAAAGTCGGCGGCCCCTGGAGAAATTTTTTAGTATCCAAGTATGGGGCCCTCCCCCACACTTCTCGGAGGAACCCTACGATGGCCGCCTCCACTTCGTCCAGGTCATCCAGACCATATTTCTCACAGGGGGAGGCCTCTAACCAGTATAGAGGAAAGCGAGGAGAAGAACTCTCATCTAAGAAAAAGGGGTGGTGACCCTCTACTGCTTGAACTTTTAAAAAATAGTTTTTGAAATCGTGAAAGGATTCGTCAAAAAGGGTAAAAAGCCTCCGACCTTGTATGGCTCGGAAGGACACCCACTGTTGCTTATTATTTAGCCCACTGAAGGGCTTGGTCATATGGAAGAGATAGAAGAAAATCCTCAGAAAAATCGGGAACTCTAAGGCCTGGCTGATAAATTGGTAAATTTTCAAAAAACCCCAAGAGTTGGGGTGAAGCTGGGTGGGAGCAACCTGGCAGTGACGTAACACAGACATTTCAAACTCTGAAAACGGAAGAAAAACGCCCAAACGGGTGACCATACTCTCATACATAAAAAAGAAATGAGGGGCCGCCTCGTCGGCCCTCCCGAAGCAAACCCAGTCTTCTGGACCCGGGACTACCAACTCATACTTCGGCTCATCCTCTTCAGAAGTACAAATTCTATGGTGAGTACGAAGGTGGGTGATAAACTCGGTATCGACTGAAGGCTCCTCCCCTAGGACCGTGACATCGACCCACTGAGAGAGAACATCTACGGAAGCCATTTTCTTTTCTTAAAAGGGGTGACAAGAAACCTACAAAAAGAAAAGGAAAATCAACACACGGTCTCTAAAGGGACGGGGTACGGAACTAAAGCCTACAAACCAATCTACCTACAAAATAAAAGCACGCAAATAGAAAGCATGTTACAGAAGGGGAAAAAGCTAACCTTTAAGTCTGAAATCAAGACGGGAGGAAGTAAAAGCCTTCGAAACGCAAGAATGCAGCACGAACGAATGCAAGGGAAATTTGAAAAATCGCAGAAACGAAACAACGAAAGAGAGGAAAAGTATTTATAAGAACGTTAGGGGCATAATGGTAAAATTGGGGCAATCATTAATGAAGATGCACCGTTACCAAGGCCATTAAATCCCTACGCACACCCCTAACGGACACGACGATTGATTAGACGTAACTGTCAGAACCGAAAGGTCAAGAAAAA
>NC_029790.2:17798600-17816079 GCF_000816755.2 Arachis ipaensis | reverse complement strand
GAAATTGGGCTCGAGTAGGGGCACTGTTCATACCCTGGCCCAATAATAAAGGTCCAGGACCCAAGCAAATAGGCCCAACCCAAAGGGTTGGCCCTCACCCAGTACCAGCCTTCATCCCAAGAAGTCGGTACTAAACACGACCTGCTCCAAAGAAGTCGGATACGAGGGTTAGCTGGCAGATAACACTCATTCGAATGAGTAACTGCCCCTAGAAACTCTCTAACCACTTCATAGAGCCATATCTTAACCTCCCTAAGATATGGGAACGGTTATCCACCTAAAAAGGTGGCACTACTTCAGCGGTGGTTATTGGTTCACCACTATAAATACACTAACACCATTCAGGTATCTCTAAGTTCCAATACTCTCTAACCTGCTCACACTCTTGCTAATTTAGGCATCGGAGTGTCTTTGCAGGTACCACCCCCCATTATTTTCACACGTGCAAGTCGGACGGAGGAACACCGAGAACAGACCCACTCGAAAGCCACCTCCTTCATACGTTTGGGCCAACCAGCGCCATCCAACCCATTAATCTCCGGTTACCCACCATAACAATATTCATTCATTCCATTGATAGAAAGATGCGGCAATTTACTGTATAAACTATAAAGCACAGTAATGAATGCACATTTATTAGGGATTACTCATCATGATTATCCGTAGACATAAGTTTTTCAACTAGTGATATCTGTGAGCGCAGCAAAACCCCATAGAACTGACACATCACACAACCTCAACACCTTGATGCAGATGTTTTTCACCATATGTATATGGTACGAGAATGAGTTCACCACGCACTCCCAATATAATCCCTCCATTATCGTTTGCCCTTTAATCCAAATAAGTTCATTGGCCAACATGATTTCCTTTCCGGGACCAAAATAATAACTCTGTTTTTGTTTGCAGCAAAATAGAACGTGTGTACCAAATCAAAGATAGGTTTAGAGATAACCAATCCTTCTAGCACATTCAATGGTATCATCCAATATCTTTTTGGTGTCATATTTGTAGACGAATCCCTTCTCACACAGCTTTGTTGAACCCCATTTTACATCCACCTTCTTCCCCTCCACGTATCTGTAATGTAATCTCAACTTAGATTACTTTCAATTAATCAAGACATAATTGAAATTAATAAGCAAATAATAAGGGTAGGTCACATACTCTTGCTTGACATTGAATTCAGGATAATGTTGAATGTAATAACCAGCAATCTCTGCTATTGAAACATAGGAACTTGCACACAAGAATCTTCCCTTCATTGAGGAATTTTCCATGCAGAAGATGTGAGCTTCACATACATCATCAATATGCACTAAAGGGACTTTCCCCAGCAATGATTCTAAAAATTTGAGTGATTTGTAGGTCTCTGAATTTCCTGTGATCAGTGAAAGACAAACTGCAATGCTACCAGATGCAAAGGATTGAATGGTGTCCCCACCAATAAGACCACATGGAATTGTTACCACCTCTAATCCACCACAACCGTTTTCATTGTTATTGTAGCTCAACATTTCTTTCTCTGTTAGTGTCTTTGAATAAGTGTAGTCCTTCATAGCAACACCAGTTACCACAGTCAAATCAAACATATTAGGATAGATTAATACGGTGTATTTTCCATAATCTTTCAATGTAAAAAATTTTATTAACGTTACAGAATTAGATGCACGTGTATGATTATTTTAAATTCTAGATTTAATCTCTAGTTATGTTTGGAATTGGAACTACTACCTACCAAATGAATCTCTAACCTTATGATGATCGTCATGGTAGACATATGATAAAGAATCATTGAGAGGGGTCCAGCAAGTTTCGTCGACGAAATCCTTGAAAGCAGTTCCATCTTCCTTCAAGGGAGAAGAAGAGAGAACAGAAGCTGTGTAGATTAAGCGCTTCACAGTCCCTGATCTGAGACAAGACATGAAGATGGTTTTGGAGCCTGCAAGTGCTGCTTCAACCGTGTTCTTGTACTGAGAAGAACCGGGTTCATGGTTGAGGGGAGTAGCCACGTGGAAGACGAACTCGCATCCCTGAATGGCAGGGTCAAAGTCAGCGGGGTTGTAAATATCAGCTTCGAACAAGAAAAGTTTCCCTTGGGAATCTGGAATGTTCTTGAGAATCCCCACCTTGGATTCATTCTCTGCAATAATAATTAAAGTGAAACTCAGAATTCAGAGAGTGCTCATCATCATCATTAGTAGAAGAAGATTTGTTTGTAATGAGATTAAACAAGTACTGATATCTCTGAGAGTGGCGTGCACGGTGTAACCCTTCTCTAGGAGCTTCTTCACCAGGTAAGAACCAACGTAACCAGTGGCTCCTGTTACGCAAACCTTGCATCTTCTTCCTCTTCTCTCCATCTTCGTCTTTGTCTCTTTAACTCACGAATACGTATACAAGTGCATACATAGAGAAATCGCCAATGGTAATGGACTAATGGTACTTTGTGATTACAAAGTTTTCTAATATTTATAATCCTTCTATATCATGTAAAGAGAAATGCTAGACCATCAGAATTTATTACTAATAATTCAACCACATATTTTATCTTATACTTTTAAATATTAATAATTAATTAATGATAAAGAATAATAAATTTTAATTTTCAATCTATAGCTCCTAGACAGACACTACTACTAAACAAAATTGCAAGACCATGAAAGGTATATATAACAAACAAAATGAAAAATAGTATTTTTGTAATTTCTATAAGAAAGCGTGAACCGAATGAATTAAATTATTTGGTTCCTTCGGGGACATCCGATATTAAATTGATAATATCTCAATCGGCTTCAAGTGGCTAGCACATAGACGACGTTCCAGAAAACATGAATCAAACGAAAGAACTACCACTTAGTATAATCAAAGATGAAGAATACATACAAATAGAAAAGGACAGAGATATTTACTTAATATTGCGTATTTTCATATAATTCAAAGTCACAGCCTTGAATTGCAGCCTCAAATTGATGTGGACTGTACAAATCTGCCTCAAATAGCACCAGCTTTTCTTTTGCCTCTGGAAACCCTCTCAGAATGCCTGTCTTTGCGTCCTCTGCAATATATATATATGAAATCATCAAATAATGGATCTGATATGCCATTAATAAATAAGACTTCATAATAATGATGATAATCATATCATATATACTTAAGCTTCTAAGGGTTGCATGGACTATGTAGCCCTTTTGGAGAAGCTTGTTAACGAGGTAAGAACCAATGAAGCTGCCACCGCCGGTGACGCATACCTTCCACTCCCTCTTCTCCATCTTAGTTATTTATCTTTTCCCTCCTCTTCTCTCACCAACCAAACAATCTAAGAGGGCCACCCACCCACTACTGCAGTGTTTTATTAATTATTATCATAAAAAGATTGGAACCATCACCATCTATTTTTTTCAATATTGTATGTATAATGTATTATATTTATATGATCGAGACTCATTCACTCGGTCCTTTATTTCTACCATTTTTAATTTTTTTATGCGATGACAATTAATTAATATTAAAGTTTTTTAAGGGAGTAAAATAATTTTTATTTCTAAAATTTTGAAAATAATTTAATATTAATCCATTCTAGTTTATCGATCGTTTTTTTTAAATATTAGCCAATTTCTTTTTTAATTTTAATTTTACCGTTACTTATACTTTATCAATATTATCGTTATCACCACTACCACCATTTATCACCTTCAAACTCAAATACAAATTTAAAAGTTCAAATTTTTTTTTTCTCAAAGATAGATATTATTTTATTATTATAAAATAATAATATTTTCATAAGGAAGTACAAAAGAAGTTGGATATTCCCAATTATCACCAAATGTGATTGAAAGACAAATAGCTTAAGAAAGAGTAAAGTAAGAATAAAGAGAAATTATTAGCATTCATCAGGTATGGCTATTGAGTTCACGCACTTCTTGAGCTATCTCCGGCGCTGGGCTTATTAGCTTCTCAAAAACACACCTATTCCTCGCTTTCCAAGTGCTCCAACACAGCGCCGCAATGAAGAGGATCTTTTGTCTACCTTTAATTTGAGCCGCTGCCCAAGATAAGGCTCGTTGCCACCAATTGATGAAGGTCTCCTCTTCTCTCTGCCATAAGTCAGGGGTTATTAAGCTTAGACTCCAGATTATTGAAGACAGAGGGCATTGGAACAAGGCATGAGAAATTGATTCATCTTTCAGCATGCATCTTGGGTAAGTAGCGGGGGTGGATGCAAACCGGCTATGGATTTGTTGCAAAACCGGAAGCTTTTCATGCAGACTCTTCCATAAAAAAATCTTAATTTTTATGAGGTAATTTTAATTCCCAAATGTTATTCCATACTTTGTTATTCTGTATGTTCTGAGGCATCAATGAAGTAGGAGAATGAAAGAACCCATAAGCAACTTTCTATCCTGACCCAACTTCGTATATACCAGATTTTGTCCAGCACCAATTAACTTCATCCTCCTCCTATGTTGGTTTGATGGAAAAAATTTTATTGCATATATCAACTGAAAAAATTGACTCAATCAAGTTTCTGTTCTAGCTTCTATAAGGATTTAGTAGCGCACTAACATAATACACTTGCATATTCGGTGGGATTGTGACTGCAGCTTGATGGACATTAAAGGGCAATGGTTGTGGGAGCCATGGATCATGGAAGATGCGGACATTAGCACCAGAGCCTATTTTCCATAACAAGCCTTTCTCAATCACCTTGCGGCCTTCAAGAACACTTCTCCAGCTCCACGACAGTATGCTTCCTATCTCTGTATGTAAGAAATCTGTATATCTGAAATATTTAGCTTTGAACATTCTTGACAGTGTAGAATTAAGGTATTTCATTAGACGCCAACATTGCTTGCCCAATAAGGCCAAATTTTGTGCCCTTAGATCTTTGATCCCCAACCCTCCATCTTTCTTCGATCTCGTCATTGTGTCCCATTTAATCCAAACCATTCTTCGTTCTGCGCCTTTTTGACCCCACCAAAATTGCGAGAGCATGTTATGAATCTCAGTTAACAGCGTGTCTGGGAGCTTGAAACAAGAGAGTGTGTAAATAGGAATCGCTTCCCCCACCGCTCTAAATAGCGTGTGCCTGCCACCTGAGGACAATAAACTTCGTTTCCAACCCATAATCCTCTTCTGAACTTTATCCTTGATAGCTCCAAAGGTTGCTTTCTTTGATTTCTGAACTATGGAGGGCAGTGATGATTGGATTTCTTGCTAATTTAGAATTTCGTAAAAATAATATCGCGTTGGTAGTATAGTTCTAAACCAACAGAGAATTCTCTCGTACAAAAGTTTGGTTGTCACAAGTAACAAAACCCATTAAAATTTGTAACCGAAGTATTTAAACCTCGGGTCGTCTTCTCAAGAAATTGTAGGGAAGTATGATTTATTATTGGTTATGGAAAACGGTGTATTTTTGTTTGGGTTTTTGAAATAGAGAACAAGTAATTTAAATGACAAGAAAAATAAATTAATAATTAGAAAATCTCTTGGCAAGGTATGAGAACTGGAAATCCTATCCTAGTTATCCTTATCAGGTGTGATGAGAATTGGATTTTGCTCCCACTTAGTTAACCCTTACTAAATAAAGGAAAGTCAAGTGGACTAATTAACTACTTGATTCCTCAAGTCCTAGTCAACTCCTATGGAAAGACGAGCTTTAGAGCGATCCAAATCAATCAGCAATTCTCAATTTTCAATCAACTGCTGAGTCTGATAACTCAAGTGTTACCAATTACTTAACCAAAGCAAAAGGGAATAAATCTTAAATTAAATTGAAAGCATTATAAATAGAGTAAAATAATCATAAATCTAAAATACCTCAAATCATATTAAATAGAATATTCAAATCTAACATGGAAAGATTCATAAGCCAAATTGAAAAGATAAATAATAATTAAAGTAATAGAATAAATAAAAGTAGAAAATAAATTAAAGGAACATTGAACCTGGAATAAAGAGAAGTAGCTTAATCATAATAGAAATCCTAATCCTAATCCTAAATCCTAAGAGAGAGGAGAGAGCCTCCCTCTAAAAGCTACATCTAAAACCTAAAATTATGAATAATGAATGTTGTATGAGTTGTTCAATGAATGAATGGATTCCCCCACTTTATAGCCTCTAATCTATATTTTCTGGGTCAAAAACTGGGTCAAAAATAGCACAGAAATCGCCCTCAGTGATTTCTGGTATGTACAGGTCGCTGCAAAGTCACGCGGAAGCGTCGTCCACGTGTTCGCGCGGATTGTGTTTTTGCCAGGTCACGCGTCCGCGTGATCCACACGTGCGTGTCGCCTGGATTCAGGGAAACTATAGCAAATTATATATATTTGCGAAGCCCCGGATGTTAGCTTTCCAACGCAACTAGAACCGCATCATTTGGACCTCTGTAGCTCAAGTTATGGTCGATTTAGTACCAATAAGGCTGGACAGCTTTAGCAGTTCCTTCAGTTTCTTGTATTCCTTCCACTTTTGCATGCTTCCTTTCCATCCTCTGAGCCATTCCTACCCTGTAATCCTTGAAATCACTTAACGCACATATCACGGTATTGAATGGTAATAAAGGAGGATTAATATTAGCAAATATAAGGCCAAAGAAACATGTTTTCAATCATAGCACAAAATCAGGAAGGAAAATGTACAACATGTGATTTACATGAACAAGTGTGAGAATAGTGGATAAAATCCACTCAATTAAGCACAAGATGTACCACGGAATAGTGGTGCATCAAATCTCCCTACACTTAAACATTAGCATGTCCTCATGCTAAGCTCAAGAGAAGCTATAAAGGAGTGAAGAGGAATGGTAGAAAGTATGAAATGCAACCTATAAATGCAACTAAATGTGAAATGCTTCTACCTACTTGGTTAAAAGTAAATAAACCTTTCAGAAACAAATATGAACTGGATCTCACTAATTCAATTCATAAAAAATGAAGTACAAATAGACTTGCAGAAGAAAATAGCTCATGAAAGCCGGGAACAAATAATCGAGCATCGAACCTTCACCGGAAGTGTATACACTCTAATCGCTCAGGTGTTTAAGGTTCGATCTCTCAATTCTCTACTAATCTTGCTTTCTAAGGCTTGCTTTTCTTCTACTAATCAACACAAATTTGATGCACAAATACACATATCAAGAGGTCTTTTAAGGGTTGTAATGGGGTTAGGGTCAAGGTAGGATTGTATTTGGCCAAGTGGACTCAAATCTAAATCTTTAATTAACCTAAACTTTCCACCTAACTTAGACAATCCAAGTAATCATAATTCAAAACCTAACTATCCATTAACCATATTTTCCACATATTCATGCATCCGAATTTGAGTACAACTCATATGCATTGCTTTCACCATTTACTTTGGGGTATTTTGTCCCCTTTTACTATTTGCTCTTTTTTTTTCTTTTCTTTTTTGTTCTTTTCTTAATAAATATTTTTTTTTCAATGCATATGATTAAGGTATTGAATGCATAAACATATTCTTAACATTCTTGTTCATACTTTCTCAAGAATACACAACACCCAATTCTCAAACCAAATATTGGCAAACCCAATTTCTCGACACTTAATTCATGAGCACTATCACTAGTCTAAGCTAACCAATGATTCAAATTAAGGACATTATTGTTTTTCGCTTAGAGTTAATGATGTGCTAAAGTAAAGAACAAAGGTGTAAAATAGGCTTAAAATTGGTTTGCAAGGGATAATAAAAGGTAAGGCCATATGGGTATGTAAGCTTAGTGAAACAAAGGCCTCAATCATATAAGTGCATGCATACATCAAACCATGGAAATATAGAATCAAGCAAGACAAAGATCACAATTTTAGAGAGAACAACACACGCTAAAAATAAAATATTGGTTGATAAGATGCAACCAATCAAGTAGGCTCAAAATCTCACTGATTTTATGTGTTCGAGCTCTAAACCATGTTCCAATATAAAATTTCTTCAAGCAAGTTTAATAAAAAGTTTTATTCAAATTAGTGAAATACTCTAAAAAGTTTCTTGAAAAAGTAAATATTACTTCAACTAAGTGGTAAAATATGCACAAAATGTAACAAACATGCAATCAAACATGCAAATGCAACAACTAACTACAAAGAGAATTTAAACATTGGTGTTGAGACAGGAAGGTTCTAACCCACGGAGATCGGTATCGACCTCCCCACACTTAAAGATTGCACCGTCCTCGGTGCATGCTGAGATGTGCAGGTGGACGGGCTACTACAACTGAAGCTTTTTTTCTAGAGCTTGTGCAGATGGACTTGTCTGTTGCCCCATATTGAAGTTTCTCTTTTCCTTTCTCGGTGGCCAGCCTGAAAGAAGAGAAAAAGAAGAAAAGTAACCCAAAAACAAAGATAGAAAACAAATAAAATATGGGTGTTAATGCCAAATAATAAGGGTCTCAATTACATGGTAGCTACAACATGCAAGTGAGAAAATAGTGGAAGACAATGGCATATCAATAGTGCAAAATTTGCAACAAAGGGGAGGAGTGTCGGTAATGAAAGAAAATATAAATTCATGTCAATGCAAAAGGAGTACAAGTATCATAAAAAATTAGCAATGACTTAAATAATATTACTTAATCAGAATAACCAAGTCATGAAGCACCAGAGTAATGCAAGAAAAGATGCAACAGTTGAATAAGAAAATTTTAACACCAATGGAAAAATAATAAATTTAGAAAAGAAAATAAAAAATATGCACAAAATTAAAATGCAATGAATGAAAGTATGCAAATGCAATAGGAAAAATAGAATGAAAGAGAATAATGATGAAAAGGTAAATAAACGAAGAAAAAGAAAGTAAGAAAGGAGGAAGAAAGAATAAGAAAAGTTAGAAGAAAGAAGAAAGAATGATAATAGAAAGATAAGTAGGACTGGAGAAGAAAAGATAGGAATTCTGGCACTGATCTGGATAAACTGTGCGTTGCATGCGACGCGGACGCGTGGGGCACGCGGTCGCGTGATTAGCGCTATTTTCAAGTGACGCAGACGCGTGGGTCACGCGTTCGCGTGAAATGAACTGTGCCATTGGCGCGAGAGCAGCCTCGCGTACGCACAACTCTCTGTTTTGTTCGCATAATGCCAAAATTTAGGGTGACGCGTGCGCGTGGGTGACGCGCACGCGTGAATGGCCTCTTTTTGTATACTGACACAGACGCGTGGGGCACACGTTCGCGTGGTAGGGCTGGTGCTTCCAGCACCATTCCAACCCCACTCCATCATAACTTTCTTCCATACACCCTTTTACATCGATTTTGCAGGGTGACGCGTACGCGTGAGTGACGCGTACGCGTGGAAGGCTGATTTTGCAATTGACGCGGACGCGTCAGGTTGGGGTGTTCACGGTGCGGTTTAGTTCGGTTATTGGAGAAAAAGTCATCCGATCCAATTTTATATTTATTTTTCGGTTCGGTTTGGTTCGGTTTTTTTACCAACACCAACCAAACCAAACTAAACCAATTGAAATCAGTTTGGTTCGGTTCGGTTTTTTCGGTTTTTCAAATAATTCAAAAAAAAATATCCCGATCTAAACTTCTATCCATACCCTAAAATCAAATACCAGAGCAGAACACAAATCAAGAACAAATAATAAAAAACCAAAATAACAAATGATTAGTAATCACAACCAAAGAAGTAATCAGATCCAGAATCCTAAGCAAAACTCAAAACAGAACATACAATCAAAACAAAGAAGTAATCAGATCCAAAATGCAAAACTCAGAACAAAACATACAACCAAAATAAAGAAGTAATCAGATCCAAAACCCTAAACAAAACTCACAACCAAGAACAAATAATCAGTAATCAAGGCTAAAAATCAAAATAACAAATCAGAACAGATACAAGTATCAAATCAGAATCTAAAAACGAAACAACAACAAATAGTCAGATCCAACAAATTTAGAACTGCGATTCAGAGATGCGAAGAGCCAGCGAACTATTATTGAAAACGACGGTGTAGAGGACGATGCTGGGAGGACAACGGGAGGAAGACGATGGGAGCAGATGGCGGCTTTTGTACATGGAGGAGACGGCAGCTTCTGTGCGTGGAGGAAGGGCGGCTTCTGTGCGTGGAGGAGACGGCAGCTTCTGTGCGTGGTAGAAGGGCGGCTTCTGTGCGTGGAGGAAGGGCTGCGCCGAGGAGAGGGAATCGCGATGAGGAAGAGAAGGAGAGAAAGGGCCGCGCCGAGAAGAGGGAAGCACGAAGAGGAAGGCCACCGCGAGGGTGCTGTCCGGCGACGTCAGGGGATTAGAGGACGGTGGCGTGTGAGGGTGGGATGTGGAAGTGGAAAAAGAGAGTGGAGAGTGGGGAAGAGGAGAGATTTAGGGTTCCTGAGTGGCGTTGTATCTTGCTGGAAGGGGGTGGGGTTTGGTTTTTATATAGGGTTTTTTAGTAAACTGGTTCAGTTCGGTTTGGTTAGGGTTTTTCAAATAAAAACCAAAAACCGAATCGAACCACAAAAAAACTGCAAAATATCATTTTTTTGGTTTTCGGTTTGTTCGGTTATCGGTTTTTTCGGCTCGGTTGGTCGATTTTGTTCGGATTGGATCGGTTTTGAACACCCTTAGCGTCAGGGACGCGTTCACGTGGGCGTGTTTGTGCCTGAGGAATGCCTCCAGCCACGCTCCCGCGCAACTCTCTGTAAGGTTTAGCGTCGCATGTGACGCGTGCGCGTGGTTCACGCGCACGCGTGGGATGCGCTTTATATATATATATATATATAGTATGCAGAATGCAAAATGTAGATGCTGATGCAGATATTATAAATGAACACTAAGAAAAATAGAATAAAATAAAACTAAGAATAAAACGAAATAAAATAAAACTAAGACTGAAAAAGAACGATTATACCATGGTGGGTTGTCTCCCACCTAGCACTTTTAGTTAAAGTCCTTAAGTTGGACATTTGGGGAGCTTCTTGTCATGGAGGCTTGTGTTTGATCTCATCCAGGAATCTCCACCAGTGTTTGCAATTCCAATATCCTCTGGGATCTCACACTAGTTGCATAAATTCTTCAAGCAAGTTAAAGCAAGTGACAAGGCTCCGGGAGTGTTAGTTGTTAGAATAAATTTTGGGGTCCCAAACCTTGCTTTTGCACTCGTCTTCTTGTTGATCATCATTTTTCCAACCGGGTGGCACACAATTTATATTCTCACTGAGACGCCCTAACAGCTTCCTAGACCCATACAATTTAGTATTCTTCCAACCATGATAATTCAGCCCTGAGCTTCTTACCACAATCAACCTAGGATTGTGTTGCCAACCACTGACCATCTCCCTCTTACTCTTGTAGCCACAAAGATCTCTAAGTTGCCCATCCGTCTCAAGCAAAGCATATTCAAGTAAGATAATTAAGCTTAGAGATGAAAGATTTACCCACTTGAATGAAGGAATGGACAGTGATGGCTTTGGGGGAGAGGTCTCCAACAATTTTGGCAAGGTGATTTCTAGCTCCATTCCCTTGAGCTCTTCCTTGAAAACTTCCACCTTCTTGCGAGTTTCTTCAATTTCAACTTCTCCCTCTTGGTAGTTTTCTTCCAATTCAATCTCTTCTTCATTACTTACCAAGGGCATGGGAGGTTGTGCTTCTTCTTCTTTAATCTCCATGTCAAGTCCAATGGGAAAGGATTCAAATGTAGATAAGAATTCATCAATGATTGAATCCATCTCTTGATCATCCCCTTCAAAGTCTTCAATCATGATATGCCTTGGAGGTTATACACCCTCTTCAACATCAAATTCAAACATCTTGGAAAGAGGTTCTATGACTGAACTTTCCCATGGAGGTTCTGCATCTCCCAAGTCTTCAACCACTTCTTCCTCTTCAATAATTCCGGCTTCCTCCAATTTTTCCAATACAAAGTCATGCTCCTTACTGTCCACTGGAGTTTCTAGTGTCTCCTTCATGCTACGTTCTTCATTAGATTCTCCACATAAAGCCATAGGGGTTCCTTGAGTGTCCGAACGTCTGGAAGGTAATCGATTTATCGCTTGCTCCAGTTAGTGAAGGGTTGCATGAAATTGATCTACTTTTTCCTTGAGGCGAGCCTGTGATTCTTGGGTCGATGGATATTGATGAGCGGATAATTTATACGCTTTTTGGCATTGTTTTTACATAGTTTTTAGTATGATTTAATTATTTTTTAGTATATTTTTATTAGTTTTTAAATAAAAATCACATTTCTGGACTTTACTATGATTTTGTGTATTTTTCTGTGATTTCAGGTATTTTCTGGCTGAAATTGAGGGACTTGAGCAAAAATCTGATTCAGAGGCTAGAAAAGGACTGCAGATGCTGTTGGATTATGACCTTCCTTCACTCAAAGTGGATTTTCTGGAGCTACAAAAGTCCAAATAGCGCGCTCTCAATTGCATTGGAAAGTAGACATCCAGAGCTTTCCAGAAATATATAATAGTTCATACTTTACCCGAGTTTAGATGATGCAAACTGGCGTTCAACGCCAGTTCTCTGCCCTATTCTGGCGTTAAACGCCAGAAACATGTTACAAGTTGGAGTTAAACGCCCAAAACAGGTTACAACCTGGTGTTTAACTCCAAAAACAGCCTAGGCACGTGTAAAGCTCAAGTCTCAGCCCCAACACACACCAAGTGGGCCCCGAAAGTGGATTTCTGCACTATCTATCATAGTTTACTCATTTTCTGTAAACCTAGGTTACTAGTTTAGTATTTAAACAACTTTTAGAGATTTATTTTGTACCTCATGACATTTTCACGTTTTACATTGTATCTCTACGGCATGAGTCTCTAAACTCCATGATTGGGGGTGAGGAGCTCTGCTGTGTCTCGATGAATTAATGCAATTACTTCTGTTTTCTATTCAATCATGCTTGTTTCTGTTCTAAGGTACTCGCTTGTACTTAACCGTGATGAATGTGATGATACGTGACACTCATCATCATTCTCAACCTATGAACGCGTGCGTGACAACCACTTCCATTCTACCTTAGATTGAGTGTGTATCTCTTAGCCTCTTGGTTCATGATCAGAGTCTTCGTGGTATAGGCTAGGACTATTGGCGGCCATTCCTGAGATCTGAAAAGTCTAAACCTTGTCTGTGGTATTCTGAGTAGGATCCAGAAAGGGATGACTGTGACGAGCTGTACTATTTAATTTATGCTTTTTACTCTTCATAAATAGAATCACTCTTATCATTGATTTCCTGACTAAGAATTATAAGATAACCATAGCTTGCTTCAAGCTGACAATCTCTGTGGGATTGACCCTTACTCACGTAAGGTATTACTTGGACGACCCAGTGCACTTGCTAGTTAGTGGTACGAGTTGTGAAAAGTGTGATTTACAATTCGTGCACCAGATATGGACATGGTGCATATGGAAGTGGTGGTTCTTGGGGGTAATTGGATTGGAATTGGGGTGGATAAGGGTTAGGGTCATATGGTGGTGAATGGTTGTGGGTGGCTTGTGAGTATGTGGTTCAAAGCTTGTTGAGGAGGTGGTTCATAGGCATATGATGGGGCTTGATGGTAACTACAAGGGGGTCCACCATATCTATCATCTTGGTATGCATTGTAGAATGGCTCTTGACCATAGTAATTTGGTGGGGGTGGTTTGTCACGAAGGGGTCCACCATAACTATTGTCTGGGTATGCATCGTAGAATGGTCGTTGTCCATGGTATCTTGGAAGGTGTTGTTGCCGAAAGGGTTGATCAGATCCTCGTGGCTCCTTCCATCTTTGATTGTTTTGACCTTGATGCATGTTCCTGTTATAGCTTCCATTCCTTACAATAACATTAGAACCAAACTCAAAGCGACGGGGGTGAGAACTCATAGTAACTAATAAAAATTAAAAACAAAAACAAAAACTAAAACAAATAAACAAGCAAAATAAAATATTTATAATAACCAATAATAAGGCACATGTTTGCAATTACCCGGCAACGGCGCCATTTTGACGATCGGATTTCTTGCTAATTTATAATTTTGTAAAAATAATATCTCATTGGTAGTATAGTTCTAAACCAACAGAGAATCCTTTCGTACAAAAGTTTGGTTGTTACAAGTAACAAAACCCAATAAAATTTGTAACCGAAGTATTTAAACCTCGGGTCGTCTTCTCAAGGAATTGCAGGAAAGTATGATTTATTATTGGTTATGGAAAACGGTGTATTTTTGTTTGGGTTTTTGAAATAGAGAAAAGTAATTTAAATGACAAGAAAAATAAATTAATAATTACAAAATCTCTTGGCAAGGTATGAGAACTGGAAATCCTATCCTAGTTATCCTTATCAGGTGTGACGAGAATTGGATTTTGCTCTCACTTAGTTAACCCTTACTAAATAAAGGAAATTCAAGTGGACTAATTAACTTGATTCCTCAAGTCCTAGTCAACTCCTATGGAAAGACTAGCTTTAGAGTGATCCAAATCAATCAGCAATTCCCAATTTTCAATCAACTGCTGAGTCTGATAACTCAAGTGTTACCAATTACTTAACCAAAGCAAAAGGGAATAAATCTTAAATTAAATTGAAAGCATTATAAATAGAGTAAAATAATCATAAATCTAAAATACCTCAAATCATATTAAATAGAATATTCAAATCTAACATGGAAAGATTCATAAGCCAAATTGAAAAGATAAATAATAATTAAAGTAATAGAATAAATAAAAGTAGAAAATAAATTAAAGGAACATTGAACCTGGAATGAAGAGAAGTAGCCTAATCATAATAGAAATCCTAATCCTAATCCTAAATCCTAAGAGAGAGGAGAGAGCCTCTCTCTCTAAAAGCTACATCTAAAACCTAAAATTATGAATAATGAATGTTGTATGAGTTTTTCAATGAATGAATGGATTCTCCCACTTTATAGCCTCTAATCTGTTTTTTCTGGGCCAAAAACTGGATCAAAAATAGCCCAGAAATTTCCCTCAGCGATTTTTGGTACGTACAGGTCGCTGCAAAGTCACGCGGAACCGTCGTCCACGCGTTCACGCGGATTGTGTTTTTGCCAGGTCACGCGTCCGCGTGATCCACGTGTGCGCGTCACCTGGCTTCAGGACAGCTATGAAAAATTATATATCTTGTGAAGCCCCGGATGTTAGCTCTCCAACGCAACTGGAACCGCGTCATTTGGACTTCTATAGCTCAAGTTATGGTCGATTTAGTACCAAGAGGTCAGGCTGGACAGCTTTAGCAGTTCCTTCAGTTTCTTGTATTCCTTCCACTTTTGCATGCTTCCTTTCCATCCTCTGAGCCATTCCTACCTTGTAATCCCTAAAATCACTTAACGCACATATCACAGCATCGAATGGTAATAAAGGAGGATTAATATTAGCAAATATAAGGTCAAAGAAACATGTTTTCAATCATAGCACAAAATCAGGAAGGAAAATGTACAACATGCGATTTACATGAACAAGTGTGAGAATAGTGGATAAAATTCACTCAATTAAGCACAAGATGTACCACGGAATAGTGGTGCATCAGGCAGCCCCGAGTATTTGTCTTGGGCTCCAATATGTTCAATATTTAGTGTCTGTGCAATTGTTAGTCTTGTGTTCTGAGGTGTGTTGTGACTGAAAAAGATGGACGACTTGTTCAAATTGACTTTTTGCCCACTGAAGCCCTCGTAGATCTCTAGCAATTCCAAAATGCTTTGGCTTGTATTAGGTGAGCCCTTGCAAAAAAGGATTGAATCATCAGCAAACAAAAGGTGATTAACTGTTTGACATCTCCGATTAACTTAAACTCCTTGAATTAATCTGTTTTGCTCTGCCTTGTGTAGCAAGAAGGAAAGCCCTTCTGCACAAAAAAGAAATAGATATGGAGATAGGGGGTCACCCTTTCAGATTCCCCTATTTGGCCTAAAGTAGCCAAAAGGTTGCCCTTCCACAACAACAGAGTAAGAAACAGTCGTTACCAATTCCTTAGTCCAGTTAATCCATTTAGCATTAAAGCCCAGCTTTTTCATAAGAAGTGTCATTCAACCCTATCATAAGCCTTACTCATATCTAGTTTAATAGCCATCTCATGATCTGCTCCACTTCTCTTATTTTTTTAAATAGTGCATACATTCGTGGGAAATTAGAATATTATCTGAAATGAGTCTACCTTTGAGAAAAGCACTCTGATTTGGGCTTATGATTTTATTCATGATACCTTGTAGTCGGTGCACCATAACTTTAGAAATAATTTTATACATAACTAAGGACAAACTAATCGGTCGTACCTGAGTCATGTCACTGACATCTGGCACCTTTGGAATCAAACAAATTTGAGTATGGTTGAAACTTTTTAGAATTCTGCCACTGTGAAAGAAATTTCGCACTGCCTTAAAAACGTCACCTCCAACTATATCCCAGAAAAAGTGAAAAAACTTAGCTGTAAACCCGTCATCACCAGGAGCACTCTGAGCAATGACACTGAACGTAGCTCTTTTGACCTCGTCCATAGTTACCGGCCTTTGGAGCCTACGGTTCATGGAAGCTGTAACCTTAGGCTCCAAATCCTCCAAATATGGATTCGGATCAACCGAACAAGAAGAAGTAAAAATATCACAGAAGTAGTCTTCAGCTACCTTTGCAATATCCTCCGGTTTCGATGCAATCTCATTGTTCCTCCCAACTAATCTCCAAATTCTGTTCTGATGAGCGGATAATTTATACGCTTTTTGGCATTGTTTTTAGTATGTTTTTAGTAGGATCTAGTTACTTTTAGGGATGTTTTTATTAGTTTTTATGTTAAATTTACATTTCTGGACTTTACTATGAGTTTGTGTGTTTTTTTTGTGATTTCAGGTATTTTCTGACTGAAATTGAGGGACTTGAGCAAAAATCAGATTCAGAGGTAGAAGAAGGACTGCTGATGCTGTTGGATTCTGACCTCCCTGCACTCAAAGTGGATTTTCTGGAGCTACAGAACTCAAAATGGCGCGCTTCCAATTGCGTTAGAAAGTAGACATCCAGGGCTTTCCAGAAATGTATAATAATACATACTTTGACCGAGTTTAAATGATGTAAAAGGGCGTTGAACGTCAGTTCTACGCTGCTGTCTAGAGTTAAATGCCAGAAACACGTCACAAACCAGAGTTGAACGCCATAAATACGTTACAACCTGGCGTTCAACTCCAGAAAGAGCCTCTGCACGTGAAACATTCAAGCTCAGCCCAAGCACACACCAAGTGGGCCCCGGAAGTGGATTTATGCATCAATTACTTACTTCTGTAAACCCTAGTAACTAGTTTAGTATAAATACGACTTTTTAATATTGTATTTGGGATCCGGGGATTGTATTTTTGATCCTGTGATCACGTTTTGGGGGCTGGCCATTCGGCCATGCCTGAACCTTTCACTTATGTATTTTCAACGGTAGAGTTTCTACACTCCATAGATTAAGGTGTGGAGCTCTGCTGTTCCTCAAAGATTAATGCAAAGTACTACTGTTTTTCTATTCAATTCAACTTATTCCGCTTCTAAGATATTCATT
>NC_029790.2:17779754-17798548 GCF_000816755.2 Arachis ipaensis | reverse complement strand
TTCATGAGAATCCGGAAAGTCTAAACCTTGTCTGTGGTATTCTGAGTAGGATTCTGGGATTGAATGACTGTGACGAACTTCAAACTCGCGAGTGCTGGGCGTAGTGACAGACGCAAAAGGAGGGTGAACCCTATTCCAGTATGATCAAGAACCTCAAGATGATTAGCCGTGCTGTGACAGAGCATTTGGACTATTTTCACAAGAGGATAGGATGCAGCCATTGACCACGGTGATGCCTCCAGACGATTAGCCATGCAGTGACAGCGCATCGGACCATTTTCCAGAGAGGATCAAAAGTAGCCATTGACAATGGTGATATCCTTACATAAAGCCAGCCATGGAAAGGAGTAAGATTGATTGGATGAAGACAGCAGGAAAGCAGAAGTTCAGAGGGACGAACGCATCTCCATACACTTATCTGAAATTCTCACCAATGATATACATAAGTATCTCTATCTTTATTTTCTGTTTATTTATTAGTGTTTTCGAAAACTCCATAATCAATTATTATCCGCCTGACTGAGATTTACAAGATGACCATAGCTTGCTTCATACCGGCAATCTCCGTGGGATCGACCCTTACTCACGTAAGGTTTATTACTTGGACGACCCAGTGCACTTGCTGGTTAGTTGTATCGAAGTTGTGAATGAAAAACAATTTATTAAGACGTGCGTACAGAGTTTTTGACGCCGTTGCCTGAGATCACAATTTCGTGCACCAAGTTTTTGGTGCCGTTGCTGGGGATTGTTCGAGTTTGGACAACTGATGGTTCATCTTGTTGCTCAGATTAGGTAATTTTCTTTTTGTTTTAATTTCAAAAATTTTTCAAAAATCTTTCAAAAATTTCTCCTTTGTTTTCGAAAAAAAAAATTTTTAAAAAAATTCTTTTAAAAAAAAAATGTTTTCAAAAATATATTTTTCTTCAGAATTTTTAAGAATGAATTCTAGTGTTTCATGATGATTTGATTGAATCCTGGCTGGCTGTAAAGCCATGTCCAAATCTTTTGGACTGGGGTTTCAACTTATCATCACAAGAGCTTGTTGATTCTCACACACTTAGTTGCTCTATGCATGGAAAGTATCAATATCTTCTAAAGCTTGACTGGCTATTCAGCCATGTCTAACCCTCAGATTGGAGCTTTAGAATAAGAGTACAAGATTCCTGGAATTCATATTAAAAATTTTGGAATCCTTATATTTATTTTTCAAATAATTTTCAAAATATCCAAAAAAATCATAAAATCATAAAAATAAAAAATATTTTGTGTTTCTTGTTTGAGTCTTGAGTCAATTTTTAAGTTTGGTGTCAATTGCATACTCATTTTGCATTTTTCGAAAAATTCATGCATTCATAGTGTTCTTCATGATCTTCAAGTTGTTCTTGGTAAGTCTTCTTGTTTGATCTTGATGTTTTCTTGTTTTGTGTCTTTTCTTGTTTTTCATGTGCATTTTTGCATTCATAGTGTTTATACATGAAAAATTTCTAAGTTTGGTGTCTTGCATGTTTTCTTTGCATATAAAAATTTTCAAAAATATGTTCTTGATGTTCATCATGATCTTCATAGTGTTCTTGGTGTTCATCTTGACATTCATAGCATTCTTGCATGCATTCATTGTTTTGATCCAAAATTTTCATGCATTGCATCATTTTCATGTTTTTCTCTCTCATCATTAAAAATTCAAAAATAAAAAAAATGTATCTTTCCCTTTTTTTTTTCTCTCTTAAAATTTCGAAAATTAGATTTAACTTTTTCAAAAATTTTTAAAATCTAGTTGTTTTTATGAGTCAAATCAAATTTTCAATTTAAAAATTTTATCTTTTTCAAAATATTTTTCAAAAATAAAATCTTTTTCATTTTTCTTATTTATTTTCAAAAATTATAAAAATATTTTTCAAAAATCTCTTTCTTATCTTTATCTCATAATTTTCGAAAATAACATCATCAATTAATGTTTTGATTCAAAAATTTCAAGTTTGTTACTTACTTGTTAAGAAATATTCAAACTTTAAGTTCTAGAATCATATTTTGCGATTTCTTGTGAATCAAGTCATTAATTGTGATTTTAAAAATCAAATCTTTTTCAAAACTAATTTCAATCATATCTTTTCAAAAATATCTTTTTATCTTATCTTTTTCAAAATCATATCTTTTTCAAAAATTTGATTTTAAAATATCTTTTCTAACTTCTTATCTTCTTATCTTTTTAAAATTGATTTTCAAATTTGTTTCAACTAACTAACTAACTTTTTGTTTGTTTCTTATCTTTTTCAAAACTACCTAACTAACTCTCTCTCTCTAATTTTCGAAAATATCTCCCTCTTTTTCAAAATTTCTTTTTAATTAACTAATTATTTTAATTTTTGATTTTAATTTTCGAAAATTACTAACCTTTTTCAAAAACTATTTTCAAAAATCACTAACTCTTTTTCAAAAATTATTTTCGAAAATCCTCTCTCTCTCATCTCATTCTATTTATTTATTCATCTACTAACACTTTATCTCACATCTCTGCTCTCCTCACCCTTGTGTTTCTTTCTTTACATTAAATTCTTTTCTTCTTCCTTTCTTCTACTCACACAGGGACCTCTATACTGTGGTAAAAAGGATCCCTATTATTATTATTTTTCTGTCCCTCTTTTTCATATGAGCAGGAGCAAGGACAAGAATATTCTTGTTGAAGCAGATCCAGAACCTGAAAGGACTCTGAAGAGGAAACTAAGAGAAGCTAAATTACAACAATCCAGCAAGCACCTGTCAGAAATTTTCGAACAAGAAGAGGAGATGGCAGCCGAAAATAATAATAATGCAAGGAGGATGCTTGGTGACTTTACTGCACCAAATTCCAATTTACATGGAAGAAGCATCTCTATCCCCACCATTGGAGCAAACAATTTTGAGCTGAAACCTCAATTAGTTTCTCTGATGCAGCAGAACTGCAAGTTCCATGGACTTCCATCTGAAGATCCTTTTCAGTTCTTAACTGAATTTTTGCAAATCTGTAATACTGTTAAGACTAATGGAGTAGATCCTGAAGTCTACAGGCTCATACTTTTCCCTTTTGCTGTAAGAGACAGAGCTAGATTATGGTTGGATTCTCAACCTAAAGACAGCCTGAACTCTTGGGATAAGCTGGTCACGGCTTTCTTAGCCAAGTACTTTCCTCCTCAAAAGCTGAGCAAGCTTAGAGCTGATGTTCAAACCTTCAGGCAGAAAGAAGGTGAATCTCTCTATGAAGCTTGGGAAAGATACAAACAGCTGACCAAAAAGTGTCCTTCTGACATGCTTTCAGAATGGACCATCCTGGATATATTCTATGATGGTCTGTCTGAATTATCTAAGATGTCATTGGATACTTCTGCAGGTGGATCCATTCACCTAAAGAAAACGCCTACAGAAGCTCAAGAACTCATTGACATGGTTGCTAATAACCAGTTCATGTACACTTCTGAAAGGAATCCTGTGAACAATGGGACGCCTATGAAGAAGGGAGTTCTTGAAATAGATACTCTGAATGCCATATTGGCCCAGAATAAAATATTGACTCAGCAAGTCAATATGATTTCTCAGAGTCTGAATGGAATGCAAGCTACATCCAACAGTACTCAAGAGGCATCTTCTAAAGAAGAAGCTTATGATCCTGAGAACCCTGCAATAGCAGAGGTAAATTACTTAGGTGAACCTTATGGAAACACCTATAATCCCTCATGGAGAAATCATCCAAATCTCTCATGGAATGATCAAAAGCCTCAACAAGGCTTTAATAATGGTGGAAGAAACAGGTTTAGCAATAGCAAGCCTTTTCCATCATCCACTCAGCAACAGACAGAGAACTCTGAACAAAATACCTCTAATTTAGCAAACTTAGTCTCTGATCTATCTAAGGCCACTATGAGTTTCATGAATGAAATAAGATCCTCCATTAGAAATTTGGAAGCACAAGTGGGCCAGCTGAGTAAAAGAGTCACTGAAATCCCTCCTAGTACTTTCCCAAGCAATACAGAAGAAAATCCAAAAGGAGAGTGCAAGGCTATTGATATAACCATCATGGCCGAATCCAAAGAGGAAGGGGAGGACGTGAATCCCAAGGAGGAAGACCTCCTGGGACGTCCAGTGATCAATAAGGAGTTTCCCTCTGAGGAACCAAAGGAATCTGAGGCTCATCTAGAGACCATAGAGATTCCATTAAACATCCTTATGCCATTCATGAGCTCTGATGAGTATTCCTCTTCTGAAGAGAATGAGGATGTTACTGAAGAGCAAGTTACCAAGTACCTTGGTGCAATCATGAAGCTGAATGCCAAATTATTTGGTATTGAGACTTGGGAAGATGAACCTCCCTTGTTCACCAATGAACTGAGTGATCTGGATTAACTGACATTGCCTCAGAAGAAACAGGATCCTGGAAAGTTCTTAATACCTTGTACCATAGGCACCATGACGTTTGAGAAGGCTCTATGTGACCTTGGGTCAGGAATAAACCTCATGCCCCTCTCTGTAATAGAGAAACTGGGAATCTTTGGGGTGCAAGCTACTAAAATCTCATTAGAGATCAGACAATTCAAGAAAACAGGCTTATGGACAAGTAGAGGACGTGTTAGTAAAGGTTGAAGGCCTTTACATCCCTGCTGATTTCATAGTCCTGGATACTAGGAAGAATGATGATGAATCCATCATCCTTGGAAGACCCTTCCTAGCCACAGCAAGAGCTGTGATTGATGTTGACAGAGGTGAATTAGTCCTTTAATTGAATGGGGACTCCCTTGTGTTTACAACTCAAGGTTATCCTTCTTTAAACATGGAAAAAAGGCACAGTAAGCTTCTCTCAAAATAGAGTCAACCAGAGCTCCCACAGTCAAACTCTAAGTTTGGTGTTGGGGAGTCTCAACAATGCTCTGAACATCTGTGAGGCTCCACGAGAGCCTACTGTCAAGCTATTGACATTAAAGAAGCGCTTGTTGGGAGGCAACCCAATTTTTATTTATCTAATTTTATTTTTCTTGTTCTTTCATGTTTTATCAGGTTCATGATCATGTGGAGTCACAAAATAAATATAAAAATTGAAAACGGAATCAAAAACAGCAGAAGAAAAATCACACCCTGGAGGAGGATCTCACTGGCGTTTAAACGCTAGTAAGAAGCATCTGGCTGGCGTTCAACGCCAAAACAGAGCATGGTTCTGGCGCTGAACGCCCAAAATGGGCAGCATCTGGGCATTTGAACACCAGAATTGCACTCTGGAGAAGAGTTGGCGCTGAACGCCCAGAACAAGTATGGTTCTGGCGTTCAACGCCAGAAATGGGCAACAAATGGGCGTTCAACGCCCAGAACAAGTACCAATCTGGCGCTGAACGCCCAGAGTTGTGTGCAAGGGCATTTTGCATGCCTAATTTGGTGCAAGGTTGTAAATCCTTGAACACCTCAGGATCTGTGGACCCCACAGGATCCCCACCTACCTCCACTCACTTCTTCTCACCCCTCTTTCACACAATCCCATAAACACTCTTCCTCAAAACTCTTCACCAATCACCTCAATCTCTCTTCCCTATCACCACTTCACCACTCACATCCATCCACTCTTCCCCATAAACCTACCTCATAAATTCCACCTACCTTCAAAATTCAAAATCAATTTCCCACCCAAACCCACCATATATGGCCGAACCTTACCCCCCCTCCCTTCCCTATATATAGCCCTCCATTCTTCCTCATTTTCACACAACACAACCCTCTCTTCCCCTTCTTAGCCGAAACACATCTCTCTCTCCCTCTCCTCCATTTCTTCTTCTTCTTCATCTATTCTTTCTTTTCTTGCTCGAGGGTGAGCAAAATTCTAAGTTTGGTGTGGTAAAAGCATAAGCTTTTTGTTTTTCCATTACCATTGATGGCACCTAAGACCAGAGAATCCTCTAGAAAAGGGAAAGGGAAGACAAAAGCTTCCACCTCCGAGTCATGGGAGATGGAAAGATTCATCTCCAAAGCTCATCAAGACCACTTCTATAATGTTATGGCCAAGAAGAAGGTGATCCCCGAGGTCCCTTTCAAGCTCAAGAGAAATGAGTATTCGGAGATCCGACATGAAATCCAAAGAAAAGGTTAGGAAGTTCTAACAAACCCCATCCAACAAGTCGGCATCCTAATGGTTCAAGAGTTCTATGCCAATGCATGGATCACTAGGAACCATGATCAAAGTAAGAACCCGAATCCAAAGAATTATATTACAATGGTTCGGGGGAAATACTTAGATTTTAGTCCGAAAAATGTGAGGTTGGCGTTCAACTTGCCTATAATGCAAAGAGATGCACGCCCCTACACTAGAAGGGTCAACTTTAATCAAAGGTTGGACCAAGTCCTCATGGACATATGTGTGGAAGGAGCTCAATGGAAGATTGACTCTAAAGGCAAGCCGGTTCAACTAAGAAGATTGGACCTCAAGCCTGTGGCTAGAGGATGGTTAGAGTTCATCCAACGCTCCATCATCCCCACTAGCAACCGATCTGAAGTTACTGTGGATCGGGCCATCATGATTCATAGCATCATGATTGGAGAGGAAATAGAAGTTCATGAAGTCATCTCCCTTGAACTCTACAAAATAGCCAAAAAGTCCTCCCCCATGGCAAGGCTAGCTTTTCCTCATCTTATTTGCCATCTATGTTACTCAGTTGAAGCTTTCATAGAAGAAATGAAAAAATGTTTTAATTCAAAAGAACAAGAAGTACACGAGTTTCGAATTTATCCTTGAACTTAGTTTAATTATATTGATGTGGTGACAATACTTTTTGTTTTTATGAATGAATGCTTAAACAGTGCATATGTCTTTTGAAGTTGTTGTTTAAGAATGTTAAATATGTTGGGTCTTGAAAGAATGATGACAAGGAGACATGTTATTTGATAATCTGAAAAATCATAAAAATGATTCTTGAAGCAAGAAAAAGCAGCAAAGAACAAAGCTTGCAAAAAAAAAATGGCGAAAAAAAATGGAAAAAAAAGAAGAGAAAAAGCAAGCAGAAAAAGCCAAAAGCTCTTAAAACCAAGAGGCAAGAGCAAAAAGCCAATAACCCTGACTTTACTATGAGTTTGTGTGTTTTTCTGTGATTTCAGGTATTTTCTGGCTGAAATTGAAGGACATGAGCAAAAATCAGATTCAGAGGTAGAAGAAGGACTACTGATGCTGTTGGATTCTGATCTCCCTGCACTCAAAGTGGATTTTCTGGAGCTACAGAACTCAAAATGGCGCGCTTCCAATTGCGTTGGAAAGTAGACATCCAGAGCTTTCCAGAAATGTATAATAGTCCATACTTTGATCGAGTTTAGACGACGTAAAAGGGCGTTGAACGCCAGTTCTACGCTGTTGTCTAGAGTTAAACGCCAGAAACACGTCACAAACCAGAGTTGAACGCCATAAATACGTTACAACCTGGTGTTTAACTCCAGAAAGAGCCTCTGCACGTGAAACATTCAAGCTCAGCCCAAGCACACACCAAGTGGGCCCCGGAAGTGGATTTATGCATCAATTACTTACTTCTGTAAACCCTAGTAACTAGTTTAGTATAAATAGGACTTTTTACTATTGTATTTGGGATCCGGGGATTGTATTTTTGATCCTGTGATCACGTTTTGGGGGCTGGCAATTTGGCCATGCCTGAAACTTTCACTTATGTATTTTCAACAGTAGAGTTTCTACACTCCATAGATTAAGGTGTGGAGCTCTGCTGTTCCTCAAAGATTAATGCAAAGTACTACTGTTTTTCTATTCATACAGGGACGAACGCATCTCCATACACTTATCTGAAATTCTCACCAATGATATACATAAGTATCTCTATCTTTATTTTCTGTTTATTTATTAGTGTTTTCGAAAACTCCATAATCAATTATTATCCGCCTGACTGAGATTTACAAGATGACCATAGCTTGCTTCATACCGACAATCTCCATGGGATCGACCCTTACTCACGTAAGGTTTATTACTTGGACGACCCAGTGCACTTGCTGGTTAGTTGTATCGAAGTTGTGAATGAAAAACAATTTATTAAGACGTGCGTACAGAGTTTTTGACGCCGTTGCCTAAGATCACAATTTCGTGCACCATGTTCCTTCGCACCCTTGATTGAAATTTCTAATGAAAGAATCTGATGTTCTGATCTCCTTCTTTTAGCCATTTGACTCTAGATTTTTCTCTCCAATAGCTCTCTTCTTTCATATATGCTAGCTCTAACTTCTCTTCCAATTGATTCTAGCCACCCACAGCTCCTCTAGGCTAGCTTGAAGGTCCTCAATTTCTTTTCGAGAGTTTGCTTTGTGAGTTATCTGTCATTGAACTAATCTATGTCTACATTCTTTCAACTTTTGGGCCAAGGAGAACATAGCCGAGCCTACTACTTCCATTTTCACACTTTGCTGACAATTCTTTTGACATCATCTTCTCCATACCAACATTCATGGTATTTAAAATGCCTTTTACTATGCCAGGATTGAGGTTCAGTTTCCATCAAGATAGGAGCATGATCCGAGCCTGATTCTGTGAGCTTGTTGATTCGTGAGCATCTTTTCTATCTTTTCCTAGTGAATTTGCATTTAAATTGTTGAGTTTAATCAAGAATTAATTATCTTTTAGCCACTATGGATGCTACTTTGAGTCTTGCGCAATTCTATTTATTTTAGGTAGCATTCGAATGGATTTGATGGAGTTTTTGCAGAGAAAGAGAAGAAACCAAGGAGCTGACCAGTAAGGAGCGACGCGTGCGCGTGCCTAATGCGTGCGCGTGATTTGGAGCTGTCCATGGTGATGCGTGTGCGTACTTGACGCGTACGCGTGACAGGCGAAGAAGACCATCGACGCGTACGCGTGACTGACGCTTACGCGTGACATGCGCGACATGCAGAATTCCTAGAAAATGCTAGGGGCGATTTCAGGCCAAGTTTCAACCCAGTTTTCGGCCCAGAAATACAGACTAGAGCCAGGGGATAGTAGAGACTCAAGGAAGATTCACACAAGAATGGTTATGCCCACTCCAAGTTAGGTGTGGACCCTACGAAGCAAGTGGTCCCCATCCATCAATTGAAGACATGCTGATTACTTTAATTAATTCTGATTTAAACTTTAATTTTTATTATAAAATAGGAAAAGATATTATTTTAGTTTTAGAAGATAGATTTTTAAATCAATGAGGATTAGATATAAAAGGGGATTCCAACAGGGGGATTCAAACACAACATTATTCCATTCAAACTACCAAAATACATTTTTATCAGAATCCTTATTTTCTCTTTACCATGAGCAACTAAACCTCCACTGTTAAGGTTAGGAGCTCTATCTATTGTATGGATTGATACTATTATTTTTCTATTTTAATTCATGTATTGATTTATAATTCAAGAATTGTTTTCGTTCTTTATCTTATGAATTTGGGTGGAACGGAAGTATGACCCTCTTTCTAATTGAGTTCTTGTATAACTTGGAAAAGCTCTTTACTTGAACAACAACTTGAAAACAATTTCTCCTAAACTTCTAATTATCTGGATTTAACGGGATACGTGACATATAATCCTTTTATATTTGGGTCATTAGAGTTTTTGTGGCACATAAACTAGAATTAAACTTCACCCCCTAATTGGAATTAGTTGACCAAAGAATTGGCGATTGATGAATTTTAGAGGAGACTAGAAAGGTCTAAGGAATTAGGGTCTAGTCACATATAGTTTGCCATGAATTAAATCTTGCATGATTAAAATAGTTAATAAGAACAATCAATCCGGAAAATAGATAACTCTGAAGCCTTAACTGCCTTCTCCATATTTTATTTCCAACTTATTTACTTGCCTTTCTTCAATATTCTTGCTATTGTTTAATGTCTTTGAACTCTCAACCACTATTTTCTGTTTGCCTAACTAAGTAAATTAATCAACCATTGTTGCTTAGTCCTTCAATCCTCGGGGGATCGACCCTCACTCACCTGAGGTATTACTTGGTACGACCTGGTGTACTTTTCGGTTAGTTTGTGGGTTATAAATACCGCACCAGGTTTTTGGCGCCGTTGCCAGGGATTGACTGTGATTGACAACTATCAGTTGTTTGATTGCTTAGATTAGGCATTTTAGTTTTAATTTTTCTTTAATTTTTTCTTAGTTTTTTTTTTCGAAATTTTTTTTTAATAAATAACACTAATATTTTTCCTTAAGTTCTGAAATTAAGTTTGGTGTCACCTAGTTAATTTTAGTTTAATTTTCTTGTTTATTTTTCCTGTTAATTTTTGAAAATTTCTGTCTAATTTAAGTTATTATTTTCGAAAGTTATTTATTATTTTATTTAGTATTTTTATTTTATTATTTTACACAGGATACCTCACTGGGACTTCTCTGCACTCTGATATAGAGAATCTCATCTTTTCTTATTTTCTGTTTGTTTATGCGCAGGAACAGAGACAAGGAACCTCTGTTAGACTTTGATCTAGAACCTGAAAGGACTTGTAGGCGACGTTTACAACAAGCAAGACTTTACAAGGCTGCAGAATCCACTATGGATCACAATAATGCTGTTAATGCCAATGTGGCAAATCCGAATGAAGAACAAAGGAGAGTGCTTGGCTCTTACTCTGTTCCTACTGCAGATCTTTATGGAAAAAGCATTGTGGTGCCTCCTATAACTGCGAACAAATTTGAGTTGAAGTCACAATTGGTCACCCTGGTGCAACAAAACTGCCAGTATCATGGTCTTTTCCACGAAGACCCAAATCAATTTATTTCTATTTTTCTGCAGATTTGTGATACTATGAAGACAAATGGAGTGAACCCAGAGGTGTACAAACTCATGCTCTTCCCGTTTGCTCTGAGGGATGGAGCAAAGCTATGGCTAGATTCCTAGTCCAAGGAGAGTTTGAATACTTGGGACAAGGTTGTTACTGAGTTTCTTACTAAATTTTTTCCACCAAAGAAGCTGACGAAGCTTAGGGTGGAGGTTCAGACCTTCAAGCAGAGGGATGGCGAAACTCTTTATAAAGCTTGGGAGAGGTACAAGCTACTGATTAGGCAATGCCCTCCAGACATGTTCTCTAAATGGACCCAACTAGATATCTTTTATGAAGGCTTGGGTGAAATGTCCAAGATGTGCTTAGATAATTCTGCAGGTGGTTCATTGCACAAGAAGAAGACACCGGAGGAGACTATTGAGCTAATTGAATTGGCTGCTAGTAACCAATATTTATACTCATCTAACAGGAATCCTATGAACTCTGAGGCTCCTCAGAAGAAGGGTGTTATGGAAGTAAAAGCTCTTAATGCTCTTCTTGCTCAGAATAAGTTTATGTCTCAGCAAATAAGTTTACTTACTCAACAAATGGGTGGCATGCAAATCTCAGCTATCAACACCCAAAACTCATCTCAAGAGGTCTCTTATGACATGACAGGTAATTTTGTGCAAAATGATAATTGTGACTATGCTCAATGTTCTTCTGAACAGGTCAATTATATGGGAAGTAGTCCTAGAAATCCCAACAATGATCCATATTCTAAGACATACAATCAGGGGTGGAGAAATCCCAACAATGATCCATATCCTCAGAATTTCAACAATAATTCTCAGGGTGGCTTCCAACAGAACAATCACAATAACCGCCAATTTCAGTCTCAGCAGCAACAACCACCTCAGCAGGCAAAATCTAAATCCCAAGAAGATTCTAATTGGGAGATGATGAGGAGTTTTATGCAGGAAACCAGAGCCTCGATTAGAAACTTAGAGGTGCAAATAGGCCAATTGAGCAAGCAAATACCTGAAAAGTCTGCAAGTACATTTCCATGTAATACAGTGGTGAACCTAAGAGAATATTACAAGATTATTCAATTGAGAAGTGGTAAAATAGCTGGCTCTGAGACAAGGGCCAATGAAGAGCTAGTTGAAAAGAAAGCTCCAGAGGAGAAGAAGGAAAAAGTGGAGCACGCCCCTCCAAAGCGTGCAGACAACCCATTCCCCGACTCTCTTGCACATATCCTACATTGCCAAAGGCTCCTGAATACAAGCCAAAAATGCCATATCCTCAGAGACTTCAGAAGGCTTCCAAAGAAAAGCAGTTCTTTAAATTTTTAGATGTCTTCAAGAAGCTACAGATCAACATTCCTTTTGCAGAGGCTCTTGAGAAAATGCCTCTCTATGCAAAATTTATGAAAGAATTGTTGACTAACAAGAGGAATTGAAAGGAGTAAGAAACCGTGGTGTTAACCAAGGAATGCAGTACTATTATTCAACATAAACTTCCTGAGAAAATGCAAGATCCAGGGAGTTTTGTGATTCCTTGCACCATTGGAGATGTTACCATTCAGAGAGCTTTATGTGATCTTGGAGCTAGCATCAATCTCATGCCATTTTCAGTGATGAAAAAGCTTCAAATTGAGGAGGTAAAACCCACTCGTATTTCTCTTCAACTTGCTGATCTCTCTATTAAATTACCTGTGGGTGTTGTTGAGGATTTACTTGTGAAAGTAGGACCATTGGTTCCTATCCAGTGATTATTAGCTCTTCCCTGAAGCCTGAAGAGGAAGAGGCGCTTATTTCAGTGCTCAGGAGTCATAAAACAGCTCTTGGGTGGACCATTAGTGACTTAAAGGGGATTAGTCCAACCAAGTGTATGCACAAGATCCTCCTTGAAGATGATGCTAAACCAGTTGTGCAACCACAAAGGAGACTTAATCCAACTATGAAAGAGGTGGTCCAAAAAGAGGTAATGAAACTATGGGAAGCAAGTATTATTTATCCTATTTCTGACAGTTCTTGGGTAAGTCCTGTTGATGCGTTTGCATCTTTGCTATTTTAGCTAGTTAGTTTAAGTAGTTTTAGCTTAGTTTCATTCATTTTCTTTGAAATAAATGAGCAATTTTGTGAGTTTTTCATCCATGCATCCATGAACCAAGAACTAAGTGAAATTTTGGCATAATTCATGCAAATGACTCAAGGAGTTTATATATAAGTTGATGTGAATGATTCCTTTGAAAATTATTGCATAAGATGGCAAAACTTTGAGGAAAATTCTTTGGTTTATGTTAGGTGATGGAGCAAGGAGGAAGAAGGGGCGTTGTTGGCTGCGTGTTCAGCAACAACTCCAGCAACAACACCCAACAAATCAAGCTGCCAGGGAGAAGAAGGTTGAGCGTTGTTCCTGGCGTTTTTGCCAATAACTTGGGCAACAACGCCAGGAAGCCACCAAAGAAGAGGCATGCACGTTGTTCCTGGCGTGTTTTGCCAACAACTTGGGCAACAACGCCCATGCAAAATGGAGGAGAAGGCATACACGTTGTTCCTGGCGTGTTTTGCCAACAACTTGGGCAACAACGCCCATGCAAAATGGAGGAGAAGGCATACACGTTGTTCCTGGCGTGTTTTGCCAATAACTTGGGCAACAACGCCAGGAAGCCACCAAAGAAGAGGCATGCACGTTGTTCCTGGCGTGTTTTGCCAACAACTTGGGCAACAACGCCAGGCAGCTTGACCTTGCTCTCTTCAAAGGAGCATATCTTGAGCTAGAAAACTCCAAATGAGGTGATTTCAGCAGCATTGGAAAGAAGACATCAAGAGCTTTCCAACCATATATCATAGCATGGGATTGGAGTTCATTTGAAGACTCAAAATCTGGCTTTATTTAGAGTCTCAGAGACTAAGGGCGTTGTTGCTGGCGTGTTTTGCCAACAACTTGGACAACAACGCTAGGCAGCCTGACCATGTCTTCTTCAATGGAACATAACTTGAGCTACAGAGATCTAATTGAGGTGCTTCTAGTTGCGTTGGAAAGTAGACATCAAGAGCTTTCTAACCATATATCATAGTCTATAGTGGAGCACAAAATTGAAGTTCAAACCACAGGAAACATCAAGCATAAAAAGTGAAGTAAGAATGAAGAACAAGCCAAGTGTTTGGCAACAACTTGGGCAACAACTTGGGCAACAACGCCCAAGCACCATGTCCCACTCCCAGGAAATTGCCATGCACGTTGTCACTGGTGTGTTTTGCCAATAACTTGGGCAACAACACCAGGCCATTAGGCCAGAGCAATGAGAATGAGCCCTGTTTCCTCTATTTGACAAGAATTCTTTCATGAAGCAATATTCAACAAGGATAAAGTCCACATTGCTAACCCAATTGAAGATCTCCAAATGAGTCTTAGGACTAGTATAAATAGAGAAGGAGTTTGTACTTTAAGGGGGATTATGAATTTTAGGACTTTTTGAACATTTTACTTTTTAGAGACTTTTACTTTTACACTTAGACTTTTTCTGTTTTTACTGCCTCTCAACCATCTTCTATTTTGTTTTCTTTTGGCAATTTTGAATTTCAGTTTTTAAGAACTTTTCCTTCATTCCTCAATATTCTTCACTACTCAATTGGAATGTTTACTTTTGCACTTGTTGTTGATTTTAGAGCTATGATTCACTAAACCCCATTTTCATTAGGGGGAGGAGCTCTGCTCATTTGAATGGGTTGATAACTTTTCTTTCCATTCTCAATTTAAGTGGTTCATCTAAGAGGAAATTCTTGTTCTTCACAGATTTAATCACCATCGAGAGAGGGATTGAATCTATATGAATTATGTGGTGAACTTGAGAAAGGAGCTACATAATTCAGTTTAGAGTTCATCCTTTCATGATTTCTTTGATCAATACACTTTGGGTTGGTATGTGAGATGTAACCTCCCTTAGTTGAGATTCTGGAAGATGTATGGCTTGGATTAGAAATTAAACTTCATCTCTTCTCATGAACAATTAGATCACGAGAGTGGCAATTGGTTGTGTTGAGAGAAATTGAGTTACCAAGAGATTGGGACTCAGTTACCCACAATCTGCCATGGATCTATGCCCATGATTGAGAAGGAATTGATCAACATCAATTCATGAGAATTTGCATCTCTGATCCCTAATGATCCTTTCCATCATTAATTCTCATTTCTTTTGCTCTTTAGTTGTTTGAATACCCATTACCCAATTCCCTTCTACATTCTTGCAATTTATTATTCTTGTCATTTACATTATGTTTCTCTATTTCTTGCAATTTACTCTTCTGCTCTTTAAAATTCTACAACCTTTACTTTCTTGCAATTTATTTTCTATGTCATTTAAGTTTCTTACATTTTAAGTTTCAGTTATTTACTTTCATTGTTCTTCTTTATTCTAGTTCTTTAAATTCTTTGTCATTTAACTTTTCGCAATTACATTCAAAAAAATCAAATCTCATGAATTCAAAACCATGTTTGCTTGACTAAAATTACCATTTAACTAAAATTGATTAATCTACCAATCTCTGTGGGATCGACCTCACTCTTAGTGAGTTTTATTACTTGATACGACTCGGTATACTTGCCGGTTGTGCGTTAATATTTATAATTTTCGCGTATCAAGTTTTTGGCGCCGTTGCCGGGGATTGGAAAAGATTGACAATGATTACGTGAATGGTAGTTTAGATTAAGCATTTTTCTTTTCTTTGTTAAAGCCCACTAACTATTTGATATTTTGTTTCGTTAACTTTAACTTCACTCTAGCAATAGAGTGTTTCATTTGTGTTGTTGGTTTGTGTTTGTGTATGTCAGGGGCAAGGAGACTTGATCCTGGAGACGAGAGAACCCTCCGAAGGTTAAGAAGAGAAGCAACAGGAAAAGGGATAATTGGTGAAGAGGATTCAGAAGGAGAAGACCAGGTCATGGAGGGCAACTCACATAACCCTGCTGAGGGAGTTCCCAACAATAACAACCCACCTCAAAGGAGAGTTCTAGCTTCTTACACTCTCCCAAATCCAAGACACTGTGGGAGCAGTATACTCGCTCCCAATGTTCATGAAAACAACTTTGAATTGAAGCCTCAGCTCATCACTCTCGTGCAAAACAATTGTTCCTATGGAGGAGGTCCCCTTGAGGATCCAAATCAACACCTATCTGTCTTCCTAAGAATATGTGAAACTATCAAGACAAATGGTGTGCATCCAGATGTTTACAAGCTGCTATTATTCCCATTTTCTTTGAGGGACAAGGCATTTCAATGGCTGGAGACATTTTCCAAAGAAAGTATCAACACTTGGGATGATTGGTGCGCAGAAGTTGTGATTACACTTTGATTATGTAAAATTCATTGCTCTTTCTTTCCCTGGTAATGTCGCCAAAAACATGATGCCAATACCATGGTTCACAACTTCGCACAACTAACCAGCAAGTGCACTGGGTCGTCCAAGTAATACCTTACGTGAGTAAGGGTCGAATCCCACGGAGATTGTTGGTATGAAGCAAGCTATGGTCACCTTGTAAATCTCAGTCAGGCGGATATAAATGGATTCATAGGAGATTCATAACTTTAAGACATAGTTACTAACTACTAATGATCATGCAATGAAGACACAAACATAGATAAGCACTTAACATAGAAACCGAAAAACAGAAGAAATAAGAACAAGGAATGAGTCCACCTTAGTGATGGTGGCGTTTCCTTCTTGAGGAACCAATGATGTCCTTGAGCTCTTCTATGTCTCTTCCTTGTCTTTGTTGCTCCTCCCTCATTGCTTTTTGATCTTCTCTTATTTCATGAAGCATGATGGAGTGCTCTTGATGTTCCACCCTTAATTGTCCCATGTTGGCACTTAATTCTCCCAAGGAGGTGTTGATTTGCTCCCAATAGTTTTGTGGAGGAAATTGCATTTGAGGCATCTCCGGGATCTCATGGTGATGAGCTTCTTGCGCCTCTTGAGCTCCATGAATGGGCTTTCTTGCTTGCTCCATCTTTTTCTTAGTGATAGGCTTCTCTTCCTTAATAGGAATGTCTCCTTCTATGAAAGCTCCAGCTGAGTAACATAGATGGCAAATAAGATGAGGAAAAGCTAGCCTTGCCATGGGGGATGACTTTTCGGCTATTTTGTAGAGTTCATTAGAGATGACTTCATGAACTTCTATTTCCTCTCCAATCATGATGCTATGAATCATGATGGCCCGATCCACAGTAACTTCAGATCGGTTGCTAGTGGGGATGATGGAGCATTGGATGAATTCCAACCATCCTCTAGCCACAGGCTTGAGATCCAATCTTCTTAGTTGAACCGGCTTGCCTTTGGAGTCAATCTTCCATTGAGCTCCTTCCACACATATGTCCATAAGGACTTGGTCTAACCTTTGATTAAAGTTGACCCTTCTAGTGTAGGGGCGTTCATCTCCTTGCATCATAGGCAAGTTAAACGCTAACCTCACATTTTCCGGACTAAAATCTAAGTATTTCCCCCGAACCATTGTAACATAGTTCTTTGGATCCGGGTTCTTACTTTGATCATGGTTCTTGGTGATCCATGCATTGGCATAGAACTCTTGAACCATTAGGATGCCGACTTGTTGGATGGGATTTGTTAGAACTTCCCAACCTCTTCTTTGAATTTCATGTCGGATCTCTGGATACTCATTTCTTTTGAGTTTGAAAGGGACCTCGGGGATCACCTTCTTCTTGGCCACAACATCATAGAAGTGGTCTTGATGGGCTTTAGAGATGAATCTTTCCATCTCCCATAACTCGGAGGTGGAGACTTTTGTCTTCCCTTTCCCCTTTCTAGAGGATTCTCCGGTCTTAGGTGCCATCAATGGTAATAGAAAAACAAAAAAGCTTGTGCTTTTACCACACCAAACTTAGAATATTGCTCGCCCTCGAGCAATAAAAGAAAGAATAAAAGGAGAAGAAGAAGATATGGAGGAAAGGGGGAAGGTGTTGTGTTTCGGCCAAGAAGGGTATAGGGGGGTTGTGTTGTGTGAATTTGAAGAAGAATGGAGGGCTTTATATAGGGAAGGGAGGGGGGAAAGGTTTCGGCCATATGGGTGGGTTTGGGTGGGAAATTGGTTTTGAATTTTGAAGGTAGGTGGGGTTTATGAGGTAGGTTTATGGGGAAAAGTGGATGGATGTGAGTGGAGAAGAGGTGATGGGGAAGAGAGATTGAGGTGATTGGTGAAGAGTTTTGGGGAAGAGTGTTTATGGGATTGTGTGAAAGAGGGGTGAGAAGAAGTGAGTGGAGGTAGGTGAGGATCCTGTGGGGTCCACAGATCCTGAGATGATCCTGTGGGGTCCACAGATCCTGAGGTGTTCAAGGATTTACCCCCTTGCACCAAATTAGGCATGTAAAATGCCTTTGCACACAACTCTGGGCGTTCAGCGCCAGGTTGGTGCCCATTTTGGGCGTTCAACGCCTATTTGTTGCCATTTCTGGCGTTGAACGCTAGAACCATGCTTGTTCTGGGCATTCAGCGCCCAGATGCTGCCCATTTTGGGCGTTCAGCGCCAGAACCATGCTCTGTTCTGGCATTGAACGCCAGGCAGATGCTCCTCCAGGGTGTGATTTTTCTTCTGCTGTTTTTGATTCCGTTTTTAATTTTTTTGTTTATTTTCTGACTCCACATGATCATGAACCTATAAAGACATATAACTAAGAAAAATATAGTTAGATAAATAAAAATTGGGTTGCCTCCCAACAAGCGCTTCTTTAATGTCAATAGCTTGACAGTGGGCTCTCATGGAGCCTCACTAATGGGATCTCTATGGTCTCTAGATGAGCCTCAGAGTCCTTTGGTTCCTCAGAGGGAAGCTCCTTATTGATCATTGGACGTCCTAGGAGGTCTTCCTCCTTGGGATTCACGTCCTCCTCTCCCTCATTGGGTTCGGCCATTTTGGTTATGTCAATGACCTTGCACTCTTCTTTTGGACTTTCTTCTGTATTGCTTGGGAGAGTGCTAGGAGGGATTTCAGTGATCCTTTTACTCAGCTGGCCCACTTGTGCTTCCAAATTTCTAATGGAAGACCTT
>NC_029790.2:17753783-17779040 GCF_000816755.2 Arachis ipaensis | reverse complement strand
TTGCTATTGCTAAACCTGTTTTTTCCACCATTATTAAAGCCTTGTTGAGGCTTTTGACCCTTTCATGAGAAATTTGGATGATTTCTCCATGATGAGTTATAGGTGTTTCCATAAGGTTTACCTAAGTAATTCACCTCTGCTATTGCAGGGTTCTCAGGATCATAAGCTTCTTCTTCAGAAGATGCCTCTTGAGTACTGTTGGATGCAACTTGCATTCCATTCAGACTCTGAGAAATCATATTGACTTGCTGAGTCAATATTTTGTTCTGAGCCAATATGGCATTCAAAGTATCAATCTCAAGAACTCCCTTCTTCATAGGCGTCCCATTATTCACAGGATTCCTTTCAGAAGTGTACATGAACTGGTTATTTGCAACCATGTCAATGAGTTCTTGAGCTTCTGCAGGTGTTTTCTTCAGGTGAATGGATCCACCTGCAGAGGTATCCAATGACATCTTAGATAACTCAGACAGACCATCATAGAATATATCCAGGATGGTCCATTCTGAAAGCACGTCAGAAGGACACTTTTTGGTCAGTCCTTTGTATCTCTCCCAAGCTTCATAGAGGAATTCACCTTCTTTCTGTCTGAAGGTTTGAACATCCGCTCTAAGCTTGCTTTTAGCTTCTCTTAATTTTCTCTTCAGAGTCCTTTTAGGTTCTGGATCAGCTTCAACAAAAATGCCTTTTTCTCTGTCCCTGCTCATAAGAAAGAGGAGAGAAAAAAGAAAAGAAGAGGAATCCTCTATGTCACAGTAAAGAGGTTCCTTATTGTTAGTAGAAGAAGAGAAGAAGAGAAAAAATCTGAACTCAGAAAGAGAGAGAGAGGGTTCGGATTTTTGGTGGGTGAGGGAGAGATGTTAGTAGATGAATAAATAAATAGAATAAGATGAGAGAGGGGAAATTTCGAAAATAATTTTTGAAAAAGAGTTAGTGATTTTTGAAAATAGTTTTTGAAAATTGTTAGTAGTTGTTTTTTTTTCGAAAATTCAAAATAAAAATAAAATAATTAGTTAATTAAAAAGAAATTTTTTGAAAAAGGGGGAAGATATTTTCGAAAATAGAGAGAGTTAGTTAGGTGGTTTTGAAAAAGGTAAGAAACAAACAAAAAGTTAGTTAGTTAGTTGAAACAAAAATCAATTTTGAAAAGATAAGGAGTTGGGAAGTTAGAGAAGATATTTTGAAATCAAATTTTTGAAAAAAAAGATAAGAAGATATTTTTGAAAAGATATGATAGAAATTAGTTTTTGAAAAATATTTGAATTTTTAAAATCACAATTAATGACTTGATTCACAAGAAATCACAAGATATGATTCTAGAACTTAAAGTTTGAATCTTTCTTAACAAGCAAGTAACAAACTTGAAATTTTTGAATCAAAACATTAATTGTTATTGTTATTTTCGAAAATTTGGTATAAAAATAAGAAAAAGATTTTTGAAAAATATTTTTAGAATTTTCGAAAATAACTAAGAAAAATGAAAAAGATTTGATTTTTGAAAAAGATTTTTTGAAAAAGATAAGATTTTTAAATTGAAAATTTGATTTGACTCATAAAACAACTAGATTTTAAAATTTTTTTGAAAAAGTCAAATCTAATTTTCGAAATTATGAGAGAAAAGAGGGAAAGATATTTTTTTTATTTTTGAATTTTTATGTGAAAAAGAAAAATAAGGATTCAAAAATTTTTAATATAAATTCCAGGAATCTTATGCTCTAAAGCTCCAATCAAAGGGTCAGGCATGGCTTAATAGCCAGCCAAGCTTTAGAATGGAATTACATCCATTGAGGTGATTAGTTGAAGACCAATCCCAAAGGAGTTTGGATATGGCTTTACAGCCAGCCAGGCTTCAACATGCTTCATGAAACACTAGAATTCATTCTTAAAGATTTTGAAGAAAGATATATTTTTGAAAACATTTTTATTTTAAAAATTTTTGAAAAGAAAACGAAAAGAAAGTTACCTAATCTGAGCAACAAGATGAACCGTCAGTTGTCCAAACTCGAACATTTGCGTCTGTCACTAACGCCCTGCAATCGCGAGTTAAAAGCTCGTCACAGTCATTCAATCATTGAATCCTACTCGGAATACCATAGACAAGGTTTAGACTCTCCGGATTCTCTTGAATGCCGCCATCATTCTAGCTTACACCACGAAGATTCCGATTAAGAGATCTAAGAGATACTCATTCAATCTAATGTAGAACGGAAGTGGTTGTCAGGCACGCATTCATAGGGAATGATGATGATTGTTACGTTCATCACATTCAGGTTGAAGTGCGAATGAATATCTTGGAAGCGAAATAAGATGAATTGAATAGAAAACAGTAGTACTTGCATTAATCTTTGAGGAACAGCAGAGCTCTACACCTTAATCTATGGAGTGTAGAAACTCTACCATTAAAATTACATAAGTGAAAGATCCAGTCATGGCCGAGATGGCCAGCCCCTCTAAACAAGATCACAGGATCAGAATACAATCCAGGATGTCAAATACAATAGTGAAATGTCCTATTTATAATAAACTGGCTACTAGGGTTTACAGAAGTAAGTAATTGATGCATAAATCCACTTCCGGGGTCCACTTGGTGTGTGCTTGGGCTGAGCTTTGAGTGTTGCACATGCAGAGGCCATTTGTGGAGTTGAACGCCAGTATTTGTACCAGTTTGGGCGTTCAACTCTGGTTTTGGATCCTTTTCTGGCGCTGGACGCCAGAATTGGGCAGAGAGCTGGCGTTGAACGCCAGTTTGCGTCGTCTATTCTTGGCCAAAGTATAGACTATTATATATATATTTCTGGAAAGCCCTGGATGTCTACTTTCCAACGCAATTGGAAGCGCGCCATTTTGAGTTCTGTAGCTCCAGAAAATCCATTTTGAGTGCAGGGAGGTCAGCATCCAACAGCATCAGCAGTCCTTTTTCAACCTCTGAATCTGATTTTTGCTCAAGTCCCCCAATTTCAGCCAGAAAATATCTGAAATCATAGAAAAATACACAAACTCATAGTAAAGTCCAGAAATGTGAATTTAACATAAAAACTAATGAAAACATCCCTAAAAGTAACTAGATTCTACTAAAAACATACTAAAAACAATGCCAAAAAGCGTATAAATTATCCGCTCATCAATGATCTGGTGAATAAATTCCTATCCAAGTTCTATCCGCCTCAGAGGATCATCAGGTTGAAAACGAAGGTGCAAACGTTCACTCAAATGGATGGAGAATTATTGTATGAGGCATGGGAAAGATACAAAGCTCTGATTAGGAAATGTCCACCTGAGATGTTCAGTGAATGGGATAAACTTCAAAATTTCTATGAAGGGTTGACTCAAAAATCTCAAGAGTCCTTAGATTACTCTGCAGGAGGCTCGCTACAATTGATGAATACAGCCGAAGAAGCTCAGAATCTCATAGACATGGTGACAAATAACCAATACTTCTTTGCTCATCAGAGGCAACGCCAACCTATTCAAAAGAAGGGTGTGTTGGAACTGGAAGGAGTGGACACGATCTTGACACAGAACAAGTTGATGCACCAACAAAGCCAGCAACAAATGGAAATGATGGCTAAGAGAATAGATAGCCTCCAACTAGCTTCAGTGAGCATAACAAATAACCTTCAATTGAATGGGGTCAAAATGAAGCGAGCCATGTTGAGCAGCAACAAGAACAGGTTCAATATATGCAAAATGCCTCAAATTCTTCTCAAAATGACTTCCATGGTGACACATACAACTCATCTTGGAGGAATCACCCCAACCTAAGATGGGGTGACAATCAAAATTCATGGCAGAGAAACCACAATTCCAACAACTCCCGCAACACAAACAACCAAAATCATTCATCCAGTAACACTAACCAATACAAAAACTCATAAAACACATATCATCCACCTCATAACAACTCACAAACTCACCAAAATAACTTTTCCACACTTCCACTCAACTCACAAAATAACCACCTCAATGCTCCAAACAACCTCCACCAGCAACCATCACCTCCCATGCAACCACATCCAGACTCTCAGAGGATCTCTAACTTAGAGATGTTAATAGAGAAACTCATCAAGACTCAAGAGATGGCAAGACAAGATCAAGCCCTGACACTCAAAAACCAAGATGCATCTATGAAAAATCTTGAAAGACAAATGGGACAAATGGCTAAACATATCACAGAGATAGGTGAGAAGCGAGCATTCCCTAGTACCACTGAAGACAACCCAAGGGACACAGGAAAAGCCATAAAATGGGAAGAGTGTAAAGCAATCACCCTGAGAAGTGGTAAGAAGGTGGAGACAGAAGCCATCACTCAGGAAGAGCACAACAAAGAAGGCTTAAAAGAAGAGGTGAATGAGCAAAAGCAGGAGCAAGAAACCTCTACACAAAGTGATAAGTCAACTAAGAAAGAGGCAGTGAGAGCATATCAACCAATGCTACCATATCCTCAAAGATTCAAGGGAGAGAACAAAGAGAAGCAATACTCCAAATTCCTAGAGATATTCAAGACACTGCACATCAACATCCCCTTCATAGAAGCACTTGAAAAAATGCCATTGTATGCAAAGTTCATGAAGGAATTGTTGACAAAGAAAAGATCCTTAAAGGAGGGATAAATGGTTGTAATGACCATGGAGTGTAGTGCCATCATCCAGAAAGGATTGCCAAGAAAGAGGAAGGACCCAGGGAGCTTTCATATCCCCTACACCATAGGCAACATGATGATTGAGAGAGCATTTTGTGACCTTGGTGCAAGCATAAATCTAATGCCTCTATCTTTGATGAGGAAGCTTCAGATTCATGAATTGAAACCCACAAAAATAGCCCTTCAAATGGCAAACAAATCTATTCAACAAGCACTTGGGGTTGTGGAGAATGTATTGGTAAAGGTGGACAAATTTTTTCTCCCAGCTGACTTCGTCATCCTAGACATAGAGGAAGATGAAAACACTCCCATTATCCTAGGGAGACCCTTCTTAGCTACTGCCAGGGCATTGATAGATGTTGAAAAAGGAGAATTGATGCTAAGGGTGCATGAAGAGCATATAGTGTTCCATGTCTTCAAGAATTTGCAAGACTCTATCCAAGAGGAGGAGTGTATGAAGATTGATTCCATAAATCCAAACTTGAAAGGGGTACCTGATGAAACACTTCCAATGCACCTAAGCTCATGCTGGAAAAGAAAGGAAGAGTTAGAAGTGGTGCAACAAGCTCAAAGAATAGAGGAGAAGCTACAACCAAAGCCTGCATTTGAGATTCTCAGCAAGAACATTCCAAAAATTGAGGCTTCGAAATCTGAACTACCTCCAAAAAAAGAAAAGAGTCCCAAGAAGAAAGTGCCAAGAGGATGGAGAAACAAAAAAATCCCCACTGAAGGTTTCTCGCCAGTGGATAAAGTGATGCTAACCTACCAACCACTGGAAACATCTCCACACTTTTCTGGATATTACACAGTGAACAAAATCCTCTCACTTGAACATGTGGAAATCATCAAGAGAGACACTGGAAGGAAGCTCACGGTGAGAGGGGAAGGATTAAGGCACTATGATCATCATCCTCCCTAAAGAGAGACAACTGTCAAGCTAATGACGATAAAGAAGCGCTTGTTGGGAGGCAACCCAACCTGAGGTAGTTTTCTTTTCATAGCTAGTTTAATAAAAAAGTTAATTAGCTTTATCCATATTGCAAGAAGCTAAGTTTGGTGTTGCACACCAAAATAATATAAGGGAGAATGAAGGATTCTAAGTTTGGTGTTCCACCAAAATCTCATCATAAAACATATTCTCTCCTTCTGCATAATGCTAGCTTCAAGTATTTAGATAAACTAGTTAACTATTCTGCTGTTTCCTAGTTTTTAGTTCTATTACCTTTGGCAAAGAAAAAGAAGTTCCACATATGGTTGATTTGATGCATGAGAACCATTGGAAAGGTACTAAGTTTGGTGTTCCCATACCAAAGTAAGTTCAAAAGCCCACAAATAATTCATGCATGCTAACCATTTCTCAAGTGCTTGGGGACAAGCAACTTTCAAAATTCATTGTAGGCAGTCACTTCAATTTTTGGAAGGATTAAGCATCATCAATCAAAGAGGCAAAGAAGGATGTAAAGACCAACAATGATGATGATAAGGAGTAAAGCAAGTGAACTCAAAAAAGGTTGTATTGTTAAGTGATTGTCTTTTATTTAAAACTGTTATGATTGAAAGCAATATTGCACCCCTGCTTGTCTGCTTAGCATAATCTCTTTAAAAGTTCAATAATTAAGATGCTAAATACATCATAGCACCATACACTTGAAAATCTGCTTACACTCAAGATCTATAAATTGCAAATAGAGAACAGTTCTTTGAAAAGAATGATTGAGGAGTCAAAAAATTTGTTTTGAGGCAAGCAAAAGATTAAGAGAAGTGGTAGTTCTAGTTGTATGATTGTGTATTGAGGTTGCATGTTTGTGAAAACCTGCATGGGAGCTCATAGGCAGGAAATAGAGTTCAAAGAAGTATTGTGGAGATTCTCAAATATCTTTTGATCCAAGAAGCAGCAAAAGAAAAAAAAAAGAACATGGCAAAAGGCTCTGAGCATCAATTACTAGGAAGAAAAAGAAAGAAATAAGAACTCAAAGAGTTATTATCCTAGTCAAATGCATGTGGTAGAATTGTGTCAAAGAGAGAGGCTTGAGCAAGTAAATCCTAAGGGGGGTGCTTCAACACCTAATACCTTAAAACCAACTGGTTTAGGAGTATTGATTGAAAGCTTATCTAAAGAGCTGCTTTGAGACATGACACTTAGAGTCAAGGCCAAAACACAAAAACTATAAGACTGCTTCAAGGTGATTACATATAGAGAGATTTCCATGATATCATTTGAATGAAAGTCCTAAGATCTAAGACTTCCAAAATGTAGGGACTAATAAGCACTGGAATTCTTACATGAGCATATAATTCAGAGTTCATCCCACTATCACTTAATCACTTCACTCACCAAGGCATTACAAGTTACCCCTCAACTTGTTCCGATTAAAAGAAACCTTTGTGCATAGTTCTTTTCTTGCTTGAGGACAAGCAAGGTTTAAGTTTGGTGTTGTGATGCGTTTGTATCTTTGCTATTTTAGCTAGTTAGTTTAAGTAGTTTTAGCTTAGTTTCATTCATTTTCTTTGAAATAAATGAGCAATTTTGTGAGTGTTTCATCTATGCATCCATGAACCAAGAACTAAGTGAAATTTGGCATAATTCATGCAAATGACTCAAGGAGTTTATATATAAGTTGATGTGAATGATTCTCTTGAAAATTATTGCATAAGATGGCAAAACTTTGAGGAAAATTCTTTGGTTTATGTTAGGTGATGGAGCAAGGAGGAAGAAGGGGCGTTGTTGTCTGCGTGTTCAGCAACAACTCCAGCAACAACACCCAACAAATCAAGCTGCCAGGGAGAAGAAGGTTGAGCGTTGTTCCTGGCGTGTTTTGCCAATAACTTGGGCAACAATGCCAGGAAGCCACCAAAGAAGAGGCATGCACGTTGTTCCTGGCGTGTTTTGCCTACAACTTGGGCAACAACGCCCATGCAAAATGGAGGAGAAGGCATACACGTTGTTCCTGGCGTGTTTTGCCAACAACTTGGGCAACAACGCCCATGAAAAATGGAGGAGAAGGCATACACGTTGTTCCTGGTGTGTTTTGCCAATAACTTGGGCAACAATTCCAGGAAGCCACCAAAGAAGAGGCATGCACGTTGTTCCTGGCGTGTTTTGCCAACAACTTGGGCAACAACGACAGGTAGCTTGACCTTGCTCTCTTCAAAGGAGCATATCTTGAGCTAGAAAACTCCAAATGAGGTGATTTCAGTGGCATTAGAAAGAAGATATCAAGAGCTTTCTAACCATATATCATAGTATGGGATTGGAGTTTATTTGAAGACTCAAAAGCTGGCTTTATTTAGAGCCTCAGAGACTAAGGGCGTTGTTGCTGGCGTGTTTTGCCAATAACTTGGGCAACAACGCCAGGCAGCCTGACCATGTCTTCTTCAATGGAACATAACTTGAGCTACAGAGATCTAATTGAGGTACTTCCAGTTGCGTTGAAAAGTAGACATCAAGAGCTTTCCAACCATATATCATAGTCTATAGTGGAGTACAAAATTAAAGTTCAAATCACAGGAAACATCAAGCATAAAAAGTGAAATAAGAATGAAGAACAAGCCAAGTGTTTGGCAACAACTTGGGCAACAACTTGGGCAACAACGCCCAAGCACCATGTCCCACTCCCAGGAAATTGCCATGCACGTTGTCACTGGTGTGTTTTGCCAATAACTTGGGCAACAACACCAGGCCATTAGGCCAGAGCAATGAGAATGAGCCATGTTTTCTCTGTTTGACAAGAATTCTTTCATGAAGCAATATTCAACAAGGATAAAGCCCACATTGCTAACCCAATTGAAGATCTCCAAATGAGTTTTAGGACTAGTATAAATAGAGAAGGAGTTTGTACTTTAAGGGGGATTATGAATTTTAGGACTTTTTGAACATTTTACTTTTTAGAGACTTTTACTTTTACACTTAGACTTTTTCTGTTTTTACTGCCTCTCAACCATCTTCTATTTTGTTTTCTTTTGGCAATTTTGAATTTCAGTTTTCAAGAACTTTTCCTTCATTCCTCAATATTCTTCACTACTCAATTGGAATGTTTACTTTTGCACTTGTTGCTAAATTTAGAGCTATGATTCACTAAACCCCATTTTCATTAGGGGGAGGAGCTCTGCTCATTTGAATGGGTTGATAACTTTTCTTTTCATTCTCAATTCAAGTGGTTCATCTAAGAGGAAACTCTTGTTCTTCACAGATTTAATCACCATCGAGAGAGGGATTGAATCTATATGAATTATGTGGTGAACTTGAGAAAGGAGCTACATAATTCAGTTTAGAGTTCATCCTTTCATGATTTCTTTGATCAATACACTTTGGGTTGGTATGTGAGATGTAACCTCCCTTAGTTGAGATTCTGGAAGATGTGTGGCTTGGATTAGAAATTGAACTTCATCTCTTCTCATGAACAATTAGATCACGAGAGTGGCAATTGGTTGTGTTGAGAGAAATTGAGTTACCAAGAGATTGGGACTCAATTACCCACAATCTGCCATGGATCTATACCCATGATTGAGAAGGAATTGATCAACATCAATTCATGAGAATTTGCATCTCTGATCCCTAATGATCCTTTCCATCATTAATTCTCATTTCTTTTGCTCTTTAGTTGTTTGAATACCCATTACCCAATTCCCTTCTACATTCTTGCAATTTATTAATCTTGTCATTTACATTCTGTTTCTCTATTTCTTGCAATTTACTCTTCTGCTCTTTAAAATTCTGCAACCTTTACTTTCTTACAATTTATTTTCCATGTCATTTAAGTTTCTTGCATTTTAAGTTTCAGTTATTTACTTTCATTGTTCTTCTTTATTCTAGTTCTTTAAATTCTTTGTCATTTAACTTTCCGCAATTACATTCAAAAAAATCAAATCTCATGAATTCAAAACCATGTTTGCTTGACTAAAATTACCATTTAACTAAAATTGATTAATCTACCAATCTCCGTGGATCGACCTCACTCTTAGTGAGTTTTATTACTTGATACGACTCGGTATACTTGCCGGTTGCGCGTTAATATTTATAATTTTCGCGTATCACCCATGCAGGTAGTTCCCAAGAAAGGAGGGATGATAGTGATCAAGAATAAAAAGAATGAGCTTATTCCTACAAGAACAGTCGCAGGATGGAGAATGTGTATAGACTACAGGAGGCTCAACACTGCTACCAGGAAGGATCACTTCCTCCTGCCTTTCATTGATCAGATACTTGAGAGGTTAGCTGGTTATGCATTTTACTATTTTCTAGATGGATATTCTGGATATAATCAAATTGCAGTGGACCCTCAAGATCAAGAGAAGACAGCATTCACGTGCCCCTTTGGAGTATTTGCCTATAGGAGAATGCCTTTTGGGCTTTGCAATTCTCCAGCAACTTTTCAGAGGTGTATGCTTTCAATTTTTTCTGATATGGTTGAAAAGTTCATTGAGGTATTTATGGATGACTTCTCTATTTTTGATAATTCTTTTGAATCTTGCCTTAAGTATTTATCTCTTGTCTTGAAACGGTGTCAAGAATCAAACCTTGTTTTAAATTGGAAAAAATGTCATTTTATGGTTACAGAAGGTATTGTTCTTGGACATCAAATTTCAAGTAAGGGAATTGAGGTTGATAGAGCAAAGGTGGAGGTAATTGAAAAATTACCACCACCAGCTAATGTTAAGGCAGTAAGGAGTTTCTTAGGTCATGCAGGATTTTATAGAAGATTTATAAAGGATTTTTCTAAAATTGCTAAACCTTTAAGCAACCTATTGGTTGCTGATGTTCCTTTTGTCTTTGATTCTGATTGTCTGCATGCTTTTGAAACTCTGAAAGTAAACCTTACCTCTGCTCCCATCATAGCTCCCCCTGACTGGGATTTACCATTTGAATTTATGTGTGATGCTAGTGACTTTGCTATAGGAGCTGTTTTAGGACAGAGGCATGGTAAGCTTGTACATGTCATTTACTATGCCAGTTGAAAAACCCCTATTTTATGATGTATTTTGTGATCAATTGAGTGTTTTTATCAATTCTTCACCCACTTACTCATGTAAATTTCATGGTTTTACTATTCCTTCCTTATTTTATGATATATGTAAAAACATGTTTCCTATGCTTTAAAAATATTAAATTTAATTATGCTTTATTACCATTCGATGCCGTGATCTGTGTGTTAAGTATTTTTCAGGTTTCATAGGGCAGAAATGGCTTAAAAGACAGAAAGGAAACATACAAAAATGGGAGGAAAGCACAAAATGGAGTTTTGAAGAAAAGGCAGCGACGCGTACGCGTGGACAACGCGGACGCGTGCCTAGCGCAAAATGGCAGCGACGCGTACGCGTGACCAGGAAAAACTCCAAATGACGCGAACGCGTGACCCACGCGTTCGCGTGACAGACGCCACGTGCAGGAATCTGCAGAAAATACCCTCAGCGATTTCTGAACCTCTTTTTGGCCCAGATCTAAGCCCAGAAACACAGAATAGAATCCAGAGAATGTGGGAATCAACATGAACAATTCATACGACATTCATATTCATAATTTTTAGGTTTTAGATGTAGTTTTTAGAGAGAGAGAGGCTCTCTCCTCTCTCTCAGGATTTTAGGAATTAGGATTTCTATTATGATTAGGCTACTTCTCTTCAATCACAGGTCCAATGTTCCTTTAATTTATTTTCTACTTTTATTTATTCTATTACTTTAATTGTTATTTATCTTTTCAATTTGGCTTATGAACTTCACGTTAGAGTTGATTTCTTTATTTAATATAATTTGAGGTATTCCAGATTTAAGATTTCTTTCTTTTATTTATGTTACTGCTGCTTCCAATCTGAAGACATTTTTTATTTGAGTAGATTTTCTCCCTTTTTGCTTTGGTTAAGTAATTGGTAACACTTGAGTTATCAGACTCAGCAGTTGATTGAAAATTGTGAATTGCTGATTGATTTGGATCGCTCTAAGGCTAGTCTTTCCACATGAGTTAACTAGGACTTGAGGATCAAATTAATTGGTCCACTTGACTTTCCTTTATTTAGTAAGGATTAACTAAGTGGGAGCAAAAGCCAATTCTCATCACACCTGATAAGGATAACTAGGATAGAATTTCCAGTTCTTATACCTTGCAAGAGTTTTTCTAATTATTAATTTATTTTCTCGCCATTTAAATTACTTGTTCTCTATTTAAAAAACCCAAACAAAAATACGCTTTTTCTCATAACCAATAATAAATCATACCTCCCTGCAATTCCTTGAGAAGACGACCCGAGGTTTAATTACTTCGATTATAAATTTATTTGGGTTTTGTTACTTGTGACAACCAAAATTTTGTACGAAAGGATTCTCTGTTGGTTTAGAAACTATACCTATAACGTGATTATTTTTATAAAATTCTAAATTCGCAAGAATCTGTTCGTCACCAGTCGTGTGCTAAATGATGCCCAAAAGAACTACACAACCACAGAAAAGGAATTATTAGCTGTTGTGTATACTGTTGATAAATTTAGGTCCTATTTACTTGGTTCTAAGGTTATTGTTTACACTGACCATGCTGCTTTGAAGTACCTTCTAACCAAGCAGGACTCTAAACCAAGATTAATCATATGGGTATTGCTCCTTCAGCAGTTTGATATTGAGATAAAAGACAGAAAAGGGTCAGAAAATCAAGTAGCTGACCATCTCTCCAGAATTGAGCCTGAAGCAGGAGTACAACCACCCATAGCTGTGACTGAGATGTTTCTGGATGAGCAATTGTTCCTCATTCATCAGGCTCCATGGTTTACAGACATTGCAAATTATAAGGCCATGAATTTTATCCTAAGGGAGTACAGTAGGCAACAAGTGAAGAAGCTATTGACTGATGCAAAGTACTACATTTGGGAGGAACCATACCTTTTTAAAATGTGTTTAGATGGTATCATCCGGAGATGTGTCCCAGATGAAGAAAAACAGCAGATTCTTTGGCACTATCATGGTTCTGAGTATGGAGGCCACTTTGGTGGTGAAAGGACAACTACAAAGGTCCTTCAGAGCGGGTTTTACTGGCCGACTCTCTTCAGAGACTCAAGAGCATTTGTGAAGCACTGTAACAGATGTGCAAAAGCCACAAATCTCCCTGCCAACCATGAAATGCCACAACAGGGGATTCTTGAGGTTGAGTTGTTTGATGTGTGAGGTATTGATTTCATGGGACCTTTTCCACCCTCACATTCAAACAACTATATTCTAGTGGCAGTTGATTATGTGTCCAAGTGGGTGGAAGCTGTAGCTCTGCCCACCAACGATTCCAAGGTGGTAATGAGCTTTCTTCAGAGATATATCTTTAGCCAGTTTGGTGTCCCAAGGACACTCATTAGTGATGCAGGAAGTCACGTCTGTAACAGACAGTTGGACTCTCTTCTGCAGAGATATGGAGTCCGTCATAAAGTGGCAACCCCCTATCACCCTCAGACAAGTGGACAGGTTGAAGTTTCCAACAGGGAACTTAAAAGAATTTTGGAGAAGACCGTCAGTGTTTCAAGAAAGGACTGGTCTATGAAGCTTGATGATGCTCTCTAGGCATACCGGACAACTTACAAGACTCCTATTGGCATGTCCTCTTATCAGTTGGTCTATGGCAAAGCCTGTCACTTGCCAGTTGAGTTGGAGCATAAAGCTTACTGGGCAATCCGATATCTGAATCTTGATTCAGAAGCTGCAGGAATCAAGTGAATGCTTCAGTTAAATGAGCTTGATGAATTCACATATTCAACCTATGAGCATTCCAAGCTCTATAAGGAGAGAACCAAGTTACTGCATGACAAGAAGATTGTCATCAGAGTTTTTGAGCCAGGACAGAGAGTGCTTCTGTATAATTCAAGGCTCAAACTCTTTTGTAGTTACCAGAGCTTCACCATACAGTTATGTGGAAATACAGGAAGAGAATTCTGACAGGAAATTTACAGTGAATGGCCAGAGGTTGAAGTACTATCTTGGAGGCGAGATCGATCGCCAGAGGTCCGCTCATCTGCTGACTTAGCAGAACTGACTGTCAAGCTAGTGACGTTAAAAAAGCGCTTGTCGGGAGGCAACCCGATAATTTTGTATCCTTAGTTATTTTTCGTAGTAGTAGTTTTCTTACTTGTTTGATTTTTATTTAGTTTTTACTGCTTTTTTGATCATGCAGCTATTTGATAACAGGAACCAAACACTTCAGGCGACACCAAAAAAAAAAAATGAGCACACGACGCGCAAGCGTCGCTGACGCGTACACGTCATATGTGTGTGTGAAAAATAAAATTGGCCAGAGAGTTGAGCAGCAGTGGGGATGGAACCATGCTGGGCGCATAAGTCGCATCACGCGTACGTGTCCCTGACGTGTGTGCGTCGTTTGCGCAAATGGCCACCCACGCGTGTGCGTCCCTTATGCGTACGCGTGACCTTGAAAAATCGACGTAAATGGGTGCATGGCCGAAAGTTGAGATGGTGTGGGGCTGGAATGGTGCTGGGAGCATAAGTCGCATCACGCGTATGCGTCCCTGACGCGTGCGCGTCTTTTTCCCAAATGGCCATCCACGCGTGCGCGTGCATGACGCGCACGCGTCATCTGAAAATTTTGATTCCCATACCACGCAAGCAGAGAGTTGTGCGTGCGCGCAGCCGCCTTCGCGCGATTCGCACAAAAGCAAGTCCACGCGTACGCGTCCCTGATGCGTACGCGTCATCTGAACTTAATGCGATCCACGCATACGCGTGCCTTACGCGTACGCATCGCATGCGACGCCCAAATTAAACCCCTCAGCGCCTGAATTCAAATCATCCACCCAATCCTAATTCTCTCTCTTTCTTTTATCCTTTTATTATTCTTTCATCTTACTATGTGTTTTTGTTTTCAGTTCTTCTTTGCTTGAGGACAGGCAAACCTTTAAGTTTGGTGTTGTCGCTACGCTTATGGCTTCTGTGTTTATTTTAATAGCACCAAAGGAAGATGAATGTTCTTCATGGAGGAATGAGATGGCCACCAGCATAACTAAGGTGGTTGAGTTCCTTTCATTCTATTTCTCTTCTGTTCTTACGTTGTTGTTTTCTATTTTCTGTTGCTTCGATTGTCTGCATGATCATTAGTACTTTCAGTTCTTAGAATTAGTTTCATTCTATTATTTGTCTCACGTACCGCTCACTGAACTTGAATCTAAAAGGAAAAAGAAAAAGAAGTGATATATATTGCATGAGAATTTAAGTGTAATTTCTAGAAAAGTCTCATTTATTCAAATGTGGTGGTATTTTCTGTGATTCTGAATGCATGACATGAACAGTGCATATTTAAATTTGAATCAAAGAATGTTGATGTACAAGGAACAGGGATCTAGAGAATTATTATGACTTCTCTGAAATAAGTAAAAGTTTAATCCTTGAAGCAAAAGAAACATCATTGAAAAAAAAAAGCCAGGTCCAAGGCTCTGAACATCAATGACTAGGGAGGTCAGACATGATTAAAAGCTCAAAGAGTTGTTTTCCTAGTTATATGCTTGTGGTGTTCTTGTGTTAAGTAATCCTTGAGACAAAACATTTAGAGTCGAGATCAATGGCAATTAATAGAGTATACCAAAGGCTTTGAGCACCACTGTCTGGGAGTAGCTGAAAGAAAAATCAGAACTTCAAAAGAGTTCCCCAGTTAAGTGCTTGTGGTGTTTCTATGTCAAGTAAAACTTGAGACAAAACATTTAAAGTCATGGCTAGGCTCAAGGTGAAAAGCACCAAAGAAAAGAAAAATTGATGTGTTCAAGGGTTAAATTGAGTTACAAAAGATCAGAGAATTCATAATATTATCCAGATTCTAATTCCGAATGACAGTAACATTCTTCTGATTCAAAGGAGAGTGAGATGCCAAAACTATTCAGGATTGCAGTTGTAAACCCCACTATAAGAAGAGACATGAGCTTAATCTAACTCTCATTCTCATGCAAATTCACATTCTAAGCCTATATTATTTTGGTTGCTTGAGGACAAGCAACAATTCAAGTTTAGTGTTGTGATGCGTGAGCATCTTTTCTATCTTTTCCTAGTGAATTTGCATTTAAATCGTTGAGTTTAATCAAGAATTAATTATCTTTTAGCCACTATGGATGCTACTTTGAGCCTTGTGCAATTCTGTTTATTTTAGGTAGCATTCGGATGGATTTGATGGAGTTTCTGCAGAGAAAGAGAAGAAACCAAGGAGCTGACCAGCGAGGAGCGACGCGTGCGCGTGCCTAACGCATATGCATGATTTGGAGCTGTCCATGGCGACGCGTGCGCGTACCTGACGCGTACGTGTACCTGACGCGTACGCGTGACATGCGAAGAAGACCATCGACGCGTACGCGTGACATACGCGACATGCAGAATTCACAGAAAATGCTGGGGGCGATTTCAGGCCAAGTTTCAACCCAGTTTTCGGCCCAGAAACACAGACTAGAGCCAGGGGATAGCAGAGACTCAAGGGAGATTCACATAAGAATGGTTATGCCCACTCCAAGTTAGGCGTGGACCCTACGAAGCAAGTGGTCCCCATCCATCAATTGAAGACATGCTGATTGCTTTAATTAATTCTGATTTAAACTTTAATTTTTATGATAAAATAGGAAAAGACATTATTTTAGTTTTAGAAGATAGATGATGACAAGTCATCTTAGCCTTGTTTTACTAGTCTTTTTCTTTGTTTTTATTAGGTTTTATACACTTTCTTGCATTGTAAGTTAGCAATTTGGAGTGGAAGTGCATGGTTTCTTTGAATCAATCAACCACCCTTTAATTGATGCAAAATCATGAAGTTTAAACTAAAATTAATTGGTTTTAAATGAATTTTAAGCTTTGTGAATTTTGTGACACTTTGATTGGTTGTTTTGATTACTTGTAGGTGAAGAAAAGAAAAAAAAATAAGAAAAGCGTAGCCTAAGGAGCATGATCTAAGCAAAGAAAGAAAGCGTGGCACAAGGAAGAGAAGCGTGGCTCAAACAAGGAAAAGCGTGGGTGAAGTCAAGAAACAAGGGCACAAAGCTCTTGCCAAAAGTTTTAAAGCTCTTGTGGAGAGCTTTCCTTTAAAGAATCAGAAGCCAAGCTCTTGCCAAGAGCTTTATCAAGAATACATGGAAGAAGGAAGCAAGAGCCAAGCTCTTGCGAAAGAACTTGGAAGCTCTTGCCAAGAGCTTTTTCGGGCATGCTCCAAAGAAAATCAAGGAAGAAAAGCTTGCCAATTCACTCACCAAGGCTTGAACCCATGACCAAGGGGAGGGGGGCCAGCGCTACTTCACAAGGAAAAACAAGCCAAAATTGGCTTGTTTTCACTCACCAAGGTTCGAACTAAGTCCCTCAAGGAAGCAAAGCTTTGGGCGCTACTCTTGTGCCATGAAAAATGGGCAGCTTTTGCACTCCCCAAGGATCGAACTAGGCACCTCAAGGAAGGGAGACATCAAGCGCTACTTGGTTGCAAGGAAATTAGCTCCACAAGTGCTCCACCCAAGACTTGAACCAAGGACCTCAAGGACAAGTAAAGCTCTTGGGCAAGAGCTTTCAAGCTCTTGCCAAGAGCTTTGTTCTCTTGTCACAAGGAACCGTGCGCAACACTTTGGAAGGAAAGGGAACCAAAGCTCTTGGCCAAAGCTCTTGCCAAGAGCTGAACTCTCCCCTGGGAGATGCACCATGGGCCAAAAATTGATCAAAAATCCAAATTAATTCATTTCTTCACCAAATTTTAGAGCCCACCTAAATTCTTAGATCCAAATTAGGAAGTGTATAAATAGGTGTTAGTTTGATTTAGGAAGGAACTTTTTACTTTTACCTTTTACTTACTTTGAAATTTTCTTTTGCTTCTTTGAATTTCCATTTTTTGTAATTTTGAGAGCTCTTTACTTTGAACTTGGATCTTGGAGAATTAGGAAGGAGAATTGATCTCTCTTCTTCCTTGTTCTTGCTTGAGCACCCTTTACTTTTCATCTTGGATCTTGGGTGGAGAATTGAAGAACTTCTGTTTCAATCTCACCTTGAGATCTCTTGTTTACTTTTACTGTTTCATTCTTCTACTCTTTCTGCAATTTACTTTTCCATTTTCATTTTGCAATTGTTCTTGTTGGATCAAGGAAGGATTTGAGATCTAGACTTGTTTTCTAGTCTCTTCCACTCCTGAGATCTTCAACATCCTTTTAATTGCTACAAATTAAGCATCATTTTCTGTTTTAATTTCTCAAGCATTTCTACTTTTCTGTTTAGATCTACTTTACTTCAATTCACCTTTTACTATTCTGTTTTGTTGCAATTTACTTCTCCTTGTTTAAATTCTGCAATTCCAGCTCCCAATCCCTTTTATAATTCAAGCAATTTACATTTCTTGCACTTTAAGATTCAGTTATTTACATTTCTTGCAATCTAAGTTTCTGAAATTTAATTTACTTGTTCTTTAAGATTCAGCACTTTTACTTCTTGTTCTTTTCAATTTACTGCAATTCTTTCCTCTCCCTTTACAATTCATACAATTTAGTTTCTGCCAAATACAAACCACTCAACCAATACTTGATTCGCTTGACTAAATCAACCACTAAACTAAAATTGCTCAATCCTTCAATCCCTGTGGGATCGACCTCACTCATGTGAGTTATTATTACTTGATGCGACCAGGTACACTTGCCGGTGAGTTTTGTGTTGGATCGTTTTCCACACATCAAGTTTTTGGCGCCGTTGCCGGGGATTGAATTAGATTGACAATGATTAAGTGAAGTGGAGATCTAGATTAAGCACTTTTTCTTTTCTGTTTCTTTAATTTTTGACTAACACACTAACTGTTTGAATTTTTGCTTAAGCCAACTAACATTTCACTTCAGCAATGGATTGAAGTGTTATTGCCTCTCTGGTGTTGTGTGATTCTTATGCTTTGGTTGTATGTCAGGTACAAGGAGAATTCTACCCACTTTTTATGAACAAGACGAAAGAACCCTCAGGAGATTAAGAAGAGCTGAAAGAGGGAAAAACATTGTTGGAGAAGAGGATTCAGAAGAAGAGTTCCAAGATATGGAGGAACACTTAACAAATCCACCAAATCCACCAGAAGGAGCAGCCAATAACAACAATAATCCACCACAGAGAAGAGTTTTGGCTTCCTACACATTTTCAAATCCTAGACATTGTGGGAGTAGCATTCTCACCCCAAATGTTAATGCAAATAACTTTGAACTAAAGCCACAACTCATCACCTTGGTTCAAAACAATTGTTCTTATGGAGGAGGACCACTTGAAGACCCTAACCAACACTTGTCTACCTTCTTGAGGATTTGTGACACTGTCAAAACCAATGGTGTGCACCCTGATAGTTACAAGCTACTGCTATTTCCATTTTCTCTCAGAGATAAAATCACTCAATGGTTGGAATCCTTCCCAAGAGACAACATCAACAATTGGGATGATCTAGTAACCAAGTTCCTTGCCAAGTTTTACCCACCTCAAAGGGTTATTAGATTGAAGACTGAAGTACAAACATTCACACAAATGGATGTTGAACCCTTGTATGAGGCATGGGAACGATACAAAGCTCTAATCAGGAAATGCCCACATGGAATATTCAGTGAGTGGGACAGATTGCAGAATTTCTATGAGGGCTTGACACTGAAATCTCAAGAGGCTTTGGATTATTCAGTAGGAGGCTCCTTACAACTCATGAAAACTGCAGAGGAAGCCCAAAATCTCATTGATATGGTGGCCAACAACCAGTATTTCTTTGCTCACCAAAGGCAACGCCAACCATCACAAAGGAAAGGAGTGATGGAGTTGGAAGGAGTGGACTCAATCCTAGCTCAAAACAAAATGATGCAGCAGCAAATTCAACAACAATTTGAGCAAATGGCCAAGAGGATTGACAATCTTCAAGTTGCAGCAGTCAACACAAGCCAACCATCAACCACATGGAGGCAAGGTGAAGAGACTCAAGAGGAGCAGCAGCAAGAACAAGTTCAGTACATGCATAATCAAAATTCTGGGCCAAATAAAGTCTATGGTGATACTTACAACCCCTCATGGAAGAACCACCCCAACCTCAGATGGGGAGACAATCAAAATCAAACTCAACAACCATGGCAAAGAAACTCAAACCAAAACAGTTGGAAAAACACAAACCACAACAACCAGCAAAACAATAACCAAAACACATACAGAAAACCACAAAACACTTACCCCAACTCTAACCATCATCCATCCAATAACCAAGCCTCCAACCAAAACACTTACTCTCAGCCCTCAACACCCCGCAATCAACCAATCTCACAAGACTCTCAGAGGATTACCAATTTGGAGCTCTTGATGGATAAAATGATGAAATACCAAGAGATGACAACAAAGAACCAGGAAGCTTCCATGAAAAATATGGAGAGGCAGATTGGGCAGATTTCCAAGCAACTCGCTACTGAGAGACCTTTAAGTTCACTACCAAGTGACACCATTCCTAATCCAAAAGAGGAGTGCAAAGCAATACAACTAAAGAGTGGAAAGATCCTGGTGAAAAATGAAGAAACAACCAAGAAGCCAAAGGAAAATGACAAGAAGCAAGCTGAAGAAGAGAAAACCAATGATGAGGATGTAACAGCAAGCAAGTAAACTCAGAATCAAGCTCAAGAAAAGGAAGACCAGCCACAAAAATCAAGAAAAGAGAAGGAAGCAATGGGAGAGCCAACCAAGGAACAAAGGCAGGGAGTGAACTTCACACCTCCATTGCCATATCCTCAAAGGTTCAGCAAAGAGACTAAGGACCAACACTTCCCTAAATTTCTTGAAGTCTTCAAGAAATTGGAGATAAACATTCCACTGGCTGAAGCATTGGAACAGATGCCCTTATACACCAAGTTCTTGAAAGAGCTTATTAACAAGAAGAGAAGTTGGCAAGAGAATGAAACCATACTGCTCACTGAAGAATGCAGAGCGTTAATCCAAAAAGGACTTCCACCTAAACTTGAAGATCCTGGAAGCTTCTTTCTACCTTGTGCCATTGGCAGTATGACCATCAATAAGGCGATGTGCGACTTAGGAGCTAGTATCAACTTGATGCCTTCTTCTTTAGTGAAGAAGCTGTGCATAGAAGAAGTGAAACCAGTACAGATGTCCTCAGAACTGGTGGACAAGTCCGTGATATGTCCCAGGGGTGTGATTGAGAACCTTCTAGTAAAAGTGGACAAATTCATCTTCCCAACAGATTTTGTGATCTTAGATTTAGATGAAGATGAAGGTGATTTCATTATATTGGGAAGACCATTCTTAGCCACTGCAAGGGCCATTATAGACGTAGAACGAGGAGAGCTAACCCTCAAAATGCATGATGAAAGTGTCACCCTGAATGTACTTCCAGAAACACAGTTCATTGATGAAAAGAAGGACTGTATGAAAATTGACAAAGAAAATCTGCAATGGAAGGAAGGGATCAACAAGACAAACAACAGTTGCTTTCCAAAGCAAGAGATAGATGATACAGCAGGTCAAATAGAGGAAGAGATTGTGCAAAATAATGAAGAAGTTTAAGAAGACATTGGAGTAGTGGCAACCAAAAAGAGAAATCTCAAGGGGAAGCCTATTGTCAAAGAAGAAGGGTCAACAAAAGGAGGGAAGAAAAACAAGAACAGAAGCAAAAAGGGTTGGAAGAACAAAAAAATTCCAACAGAAGGGCTTTCCAAGGGTGACAAAGTACAGTTGATCTATCAACAACTGGGAGCAAGCCAACAGACTGATGATTACTATACTGTGAGCAAAATACTCTCACTAGAGCATGATGAGATTGAGCATCAAGGAACAAAGAAGAAGCTCACAGTCAGAGGGGACAAGTTGAGGCACTACAGTCATCAACCACCATAAAAGAGGAGTTCAATGTCAAGCTAGTGACAATAAAAGAGCGCTTATTGGGAGGCAACCCAACCTGAGGTAGTTTTCTTTTCATAGCTATTTAATAAAAATGGTTAATTAGCTTTATTTATATTGCAAGGAGCTAAGTTTGGTGTTGCACACCAAAACAATATAAGGGAGAATGATGGATTCTAAGTTTGGTGTTCCACCAAAATCTCATCATAAAATACATTCTCATTTTCTGCCTAATGCTAGCTTCAAACAATTAGATGAACTAGTTAACTATCTGCTGTTCAGAGTTTTTAGTTTCATTACCTTTAGCACGAAAAAGGATTTCACAGGCAATAAATTTGCTGCATGAGAGGCATTGGCAAGGAACTAAGTTTAGTGTTCACACACCAAAGTAAGTTCAAAAGCACACAAATGAGCCTTGCAAATTAACCTGACACCTTAAGGGCTTGAGAAGCAAGCCACTTTTGAGGATTATGCAGGAAAATAGCCAACAAATTCAAAGAACACTTGCATTATGATTCAAAAGGAGCAAACAGAAGGAAGAATGAGAAGCTGCAACCCACAGGTTGTATCTATACTTGATTCTTATTGATATGTAATGATTTAATTCAGAGACTCCTTTATATCTGGCTGGAATGATCATTTAGTTGCAAGTGGAAGTACATGCTGAAGAAATCTATCTGCATAATTTTTGCTTATCTGCATAATAATTGTCATCATTCATTGACTTGAATACTTTGCTTTGTTTCCCTTGCTGATTGAATAAAATAAAGATGTTTGATTTAGAAAAGTAATTGTTCAATGTTGCAAAAGTTAGAATGAAAGTTAGTGGTGGTATGTGTCTGATTCAATTGATAGCTCACAAAATAAATGTTGCATAATGACAGGTTCTTTGGAGCCTAAGCTAGTTTGCTGTTATGATCCTTCAATTAATGAAAGCCCCTTGAAAATAAATCAAAACAGAAAGAAAAAGAAATAGAAAAGCCAAAAAGTGGCAAAGAAACAAATAATAAGGCTAGACACCAATAGCTCGGACCCTAGGACATATGCCTGTGGTGTTTGTGTACTAGGATATGCTTGGACAAGTAAGTTCTAAGGAGTATTTCAAAACTTGGTCACTTAGATCAACTGATTTGGGATTGCCAACTGAAAGTCCACAATAAAGAGCAACCTAGCTACAAAACATTTAGTTATCCAAAGAGATGCTAGGCATCAATGATCCTAGGAAGAAAAAGGTGAGCCATGTGTCTGTGGTGAAGAAATATTAAGTGAAATTAAGCCAAAGGCCACTGCAACATTTGACACCAAGCCTTCAATAAGAAATAAGCTCTTTAATGCAAAAGAAAGAAGAAAAAGTTAACAAGGGAAATAAGCAGAAAGTAAGGCATAGTAGCAGCAACCTTGGTGAACTCTTAAGGAAACATTGTTTGTTTTGACAGCAAGTAAAAAATGAGCTACTTTTGATCTGCATAAAACCCCATAAACCAAATTCAACTATCTTCCTAATAAGGACATGCATGCTTCTCTATTTCATTTTATCTTCTCTTATGTTTAGTGCTTGCTTGGGGACAAGCAAGTTTTAAGTTTGGTGTTGTGATGACAAGTCATCTTAGCCTAGTTTTACTAGTCTTTTTCTTTATTTTTATTAGGTTTTATGCACTTTCTTGCATTGTAAGTTAGCAATTTGGAGTGGATGTGCATGGTTTCTTTGAATCAATCAACCACCCTTTAATTGATGCAAAATCATGAAGTTTAAACTAAAATTAATTGGTTTTAAATGAATTTTAAGCTTTGTGAATTTTGTGATACTTTGATTAGTTGTTTTGATTACTTGTAGGTGAAGAAAAGAAAAAAATAAGAAAAGCATAGCCTAAGAAGCATGATCTAAGCAAAGAAAGAAAGCGTGGCACAAGGAAGAGAAGCGTGGCTCAAACAAGGAAAAGCGTGGGTGAAGTCAAGAAACAAGGGCACAAAGCTCTTTCCAAGAGCTTTAAAGCTCTTGTGGAGAGCTTTCCTTTAAAGAATCAGAAGCCAAGCTCTTGCCAAGAGCTTTGAAGCTCTTGCCAAGAGCTTTATCAAGAACACATGGAAGAAGGAAGCAAGAGTCAAGCTCTTGCCAAAGAACTTGGAAGCTCTTGCCAAGAGCTTTTTCGGGCATGCTCCAAAGAAAATCAAGGAAGAAAAGCTTGCCAATTCACTCACCAAGGCTTGAACCCATGACCAAGGGGAGGGGGGCCAGCGCTACTTCACAAGGAAAAACAAGCCAATTTTGGCTTGTTTTCACTCACCAAGGTTCGAACTAAGTCCCTCAAGGAAGCAAAGCTTTGGGCGCTACTCTTGTGCCATGAAAAATGGGCAGCTTTTGCACTCCCCAAGGATCGAACTAGGCACCTCAAGGAAGGGAGACATCAGGCGCTACTTGGTTGCAAGGAAATTAGCTCCACAAGTGCTCCACCCAAGACTTGAACCAAGGACCTCAAGGACAAGTAAAGCTCTTGCCAAGAGCTTTCAAGCTCTTGCAAAGAGCTTTGTTCTCTTGTCACAAGGAACCGTGCGCAACAATTTGGAAGGAAAGGGAACCAAAGCTCTTGGCCAAAGCTCTTGCCAAGAGCCGAACTCTCCCCTGGGAGATGCACCATGAGCCAAAAATTGATCAAAAATCCAAATTAATTCATTTCTTCACCAAATTTTAGAGCCCACCCAAATTCTTAGATCCAAATTAGGAAGTGTATAAATAGGTGTTAGTTTGATTTAGGAAGGACCTTTTTACTTTTACCTTTTACTTACTTTGAAATTTTCTTTTGCTTCTTTGAATTTCCATTTTTTGTAATTTTGAAAGCTCTTTACATTGAACTTGGATCTTGGAGAATTAGGAAGGAGAATTGATCTCTCTTCTTCCTTGTTCTTGCTTGAGCACCCTTTACTTTTCATCTTAGATCTTGGGTGGAGAATTGAAGAACTTCTGTTTCAATCTCACCTTGAGATCTCTTGTTTACTTTTACTGCATAATTCAATTTCTGTTTACTGTTTCATTCTTCTACTCTTTCTGCAATTTAATTTTCCATTTTCATTTTGCAATTGTTCTTGTTGGATCAAGGAAGGATTTGAGATCTAGACTTGTTTTCTAGTCTCTTCCTCCTGAGATCTTCAACATCCTTTTAATTGCTACAAATTAAGCATCATTTTCTGTTTTAATTTCTCAAGCATTTCTACTTTTCTGTTTAGATCTACTTTACTTCAATTCACCTTTTACTCTTCTGTTTTGTTGCAATTTACTTCTCCTTGTTTAAATTCTGCAATCCCAGCTCCCAATCCCTTTTATAATTCAAGCAATTTACATTTCTTGCATTTTAAGATTCAGTTATTTACATTTCTTGCAATCTAAGTTTCTGAAATTTAATTTACTTGTTCTTTAAGATTCAGCACTTTTACTTCTTGTTCTCTTCAATTTACTGCAATTCTTCCCTCTCCCTTTACAATTCATGCAATTTAGTTTCTGCCAAATACAAACCACTCAACCAATACTTGATTCGCTTGACTAAATCAACCACTAAACTAAAATTGCTCAATCCTTCAATCCCTGTGGGATCGACCTCACTCATGTGAGTTATTATTACTTGATGCGACCCGGTACACTTGCCGGTGAGTTTTGTGTTGGATCGTTTTCCACACATCAAGTTTATTTTATTTTTCTAATTTAAATAAAAAAATTTAGTCTTATAATATAAAAATTCAAAAATAAAAAATTTAGTTATTAAAATTTTTAATTTTTCAAAATAATTTTTATTCACCGGATAATGGTACAC
>NC_029790.2:17742067-17753758 GCF_000816755.2 Arachis ipaensis | reverse complement strand
CTCTTCATTTAACGTTGTTTTGTCTTCTCATTTTCCACTTAACTTCATTTCATCTAGATTTGTCTTTTCATCTTTACGAACTCTTTAATTTTGTCTTTTACTACGAATTAAACATCGTTAATTTTCCTACAACTTCTAGAGTCCTCCTTCTCTGATCTTTTGTTCAGATCTAGAGTTTAGGAAGGAACTAGGTTGTTCTTGTTAACGTTTTACTTTTACCTTTTAATTTAACGTCTTTCTCATCTTCTTACTTTGTCATTTGTCTTTAACTTAATACGTCATTTTCATTTGTTCTCTAGAGTTCCACTCTAACTTTGTCTTCAAGAAGTTAAGAGGTGGGTTCTAGATTCTACTTTTCATTTCCCACGAGTTCGTTCTTGTTCCTTCTTCTCTCTAGTTAAGAGGAAGGATTAAGAGGTTCTAGGTTCAAGTTACATTTCTCGAAAGTTTTAATGTTTTTTACCTTTAAGTTTCTCTTGTTTAAATTCTGCAATCCCAGCTCCCAATCCCTTTTATAATTCAAGCAATTTACATTTCTTGCATTTTAAGATTCAGTTATTTACATTTCTTGCAATCTAAGTTTCTGAAATTTAATTTACTTGTTCTTTAAGATTCAGCACTTTTACTTCTTGTTCTCTTCAATTTACTGCAATTCTTCCCTCTCCCTTTACAATTCATGCAATTTAGTTTCTGCCAAATACAAACCACTCAACCAATACTTGATTCGCTTGACTAAATCAACCACTAAACTAAAATTGCTCAATCCTTCAATCCATGTGGGATCGACCTCACTCATGTGAGTTATTATTACTTGATGCGACCCGGTACACTTGCCGGTGAGTTTTGTGTTGGATCGTTTTCCACACATCAATAGATTTTTAAATTAATGAGGATTAGATATAAAAGGGGATTCCAACAGGGAGATTCAAACACAACATTATTCCATTCAAACTACCAAAATACATTTTTATCAGAATCCTTATTTTCTCTGTACCATGAGCAACTAAACCTCCACTGTTAAGGTTAGGAGCTCTATCTATTGTATGGATTGATACTATTATTTTTCTATTTTAATTCATGTAGTGATTTATAATTCAAAAATTGTTTTCGTTCTTTATCTTATGAATTTGGGTGGAACGGAAGTATGACCCTCTTTCTAATTGAGTTCTTGTATAACTTGGAACATCTCTTTACTTGAACAACAGCTTGAAAACAATTTCTCCTAAACTTCTAATTATTTGGATTTAACGGGATACGTGATATATAATCCTTTTATATTTGGGTAATTAGAGTTTCTGTGGCACATAAACTAGAATTAAACTTCACCCCCTAATTGGAATTAATTGACCAAGGAATTGGCGGTTGATGAATTTTAGAGGAGACTAGAAAGGTCTAAGGAATTAGGGTCTAGTCACATATAGTTTGCCATGAATTAAATCTTGCATGATTAAAATAGTTAATAAGAACAGTCAATCCGGAAAATAGATAACTCTGAAGCCTTAACTGCCTTCTCCATATTTTATTCCCAACTTATTTACTTGCCTTTCTTCAATATTCTTGCTATTGTTTAATGTCTTTGAACTCTCAACCACTATTTTCTGTTTGCCTAACTAAGTAAATTAATCAACCATTGTTGCTTAGTCCTTCAATCCTCGTGGGATCGACCCTCACTCACCTGAGGTATTACTTGGTACAACCCGGTGCACTTGCTGGTTAGTTTGTGGGTTATAAATACCGTACCACCTGTGCACCACTGCATTCGAAAACTTCAGCTTCCATCCCATCCCTACTAAATAGCGGTCAAGCCTCTCCTTCACCAAATCCTCTCCTTGTCTTCGGTTTGTCCATGTGAAAGGCCGTCCCACAATTCCAATATCCACTAATTCGTTGCTATCAATAAAATTAATGAATGTTGCAATGGTAGTTGCTGATTTTTTGCCTCCACCATCCTTTTTCGCTTGACTTATTATAGCATTAAAATCTCCCGCTATTACCACTTTTCCTTCTAGTTGTTGACTCATTGTTGTAAGCTCCTCAAACTGTATGGCTCGAATTTGTTCCGAACAGCTCAAATGGACACCAATGAATGTCCATACCCCATTGTTTCCGAACTCCTTAACTTCAGCTGCTTGATAAACTACAATTTTACGGTTTATCTTGTGCTCAATTGAGTGGATTTTATCAATCTTTCATACACTTATCCATACAAAATGCATGGTTTTACAATTTCCTTCTTGATTTTGTTCTATAATTGGAAACTTGCTTCCCAAGCCTTTAAATTACCAAATATTAATTTCCTCTTATTACCATTCGATGCCTTGATTTGTGTGTTAAGTATTTTCAGGCTTCATAGGGCAGGAATGGCTTAGAGGACAGAAAGGGAACATGCAAAAATGGAAGAAAAGCACAAAAATAGAGTTTTTAAGAAAAAAGGCAGCGACGCGCACGCGTGGACGACGCGGACGCGTGCCTAGCGCGAAATGGCAGTGACGCGTACGCGTGGACGACGCGGACGCGTGCCTAGAGCAGAACACAACTGACGCGCACGCGTGACTGACACGTACGCGTGATAAGGAAAAACTTCAAATGACGCGGACGCGTGACGGACGCCACGTGCAGAAAACTGCAGAAGTCACTCCCAGCAATTTCTGGGCCCTTTTTCGGCCCAAATCCAAGTCCATAAACACAGAATAGTAGCCAGAGAATGGGGAAATCAATAACAACATTTGATACAACTTTCAAAAAAGAATTTGAGGTCTTAGATGTAGTTTTAGAGAGAGAGAGGCTCTCTCCTCTCTCTTAGGTTTTAGAATTAGGATTTCTTTTACTTTATGGTTATTACTTCAATCCAGGTTCAATGTTCCCAACTTTAATTTTATGTTCTCTTCTACTTTTAGATACTCTAATGCTTTTATGTGTTAATTACTTATGTTGCCAAATTGGCTTATGAATCTTTCCATGTTAGATTTGAATATTCTATTTAATATAATTTGAGGTATTTCAGATTTATGATTGTTTTACTCTATTTATAATGCTTTCAATTTAATTTAAGATTTATTCCCTTTTTGCTTTGGTTAAGTAATTGGTAACACTTGAGTTATCAGACTCAGCAGTTGATTGAAAATTGGGAATTGCTGATTGATTTGGATTGCTCTAAAGCTAGTCTTTCCACAGGAGTTGACTAGGACTTGAGGATCAAATTGATTGATCCACTTGACTTTTCTTTATTTAGTAAGGGTTAACTAAGTGGGAGCAATAACAATTCTCATCACACCTGATAAGGATAACTAGGATGAGATTTCCAGTTCTTACACCTTGCAAGAGATTTTTATAATTATTAATTTATTTTTCTTGCGATTTAAATTACTTGTTCCTTATTTCAAAAACCCAAACAAAAATACACTTTTTCTCATAACCAATAATAAATAATACTGCCCTGCAATTTCTTGAGATACGACCCGAGGTTTAAATACTTCGGTTATAAATTTTATTGGGTTTTGTTACTTGTGACAACCAAACTTTTGTACGAAAGGAATCCTTGTCGGTCTAGAAGCTATACTACCAACGAAAATTTATTTGTGAAAATTCTAGATTGCGCGAGAGTTCCGTTCGTCAAAATGGCGCCGTTGCCGGGGAATTGCAACTGTGTGCCTTATCATTGGTTATTGTAAATATTTTATTTTGCTTGTTTATTTGTTTTTATTTTTTTTAATTTTTTTATTAGCTACTATGAGCTCTCACCCCCGTCGCTTTGAGTTTGGTTCTAATGTTATTGTAAGGAATGGAAGCTATAACAGGAACATGCATCGAGGTCAAAATAATCAAAGATGGAAGAAGCCACAAGGATCTGATCAACCCTTTCGGCAACAACACCTTCCAAGATACCATGGACAACGACCATTCTATAATGCATGCCAAGACAATAGTTATGGTGGACCTCTTCGTGACAACCAACACCCACTAAATTACTATGGTCAAGAGCCATTCCGAGGTGTGTACCAAGATAATAGATATGGTGGACCCCCTTGTAGTTACCCACAAGCCCCATCATTTACTTATGAACCACCTCCTCAACATAGCTATGAACCACCACACTCACAAGTCACCTACCACCATTCACCTCCATATGACCCTAACCCTTATCCACCCCAACTCCAATCCAATTACTCCCAAGAACCACCACTTCCATATGCACCATGTCCATATCCATAGACCCGAGAATCACAGGAGCGTCTCAAGGAAACAGTGAATAAATTTCATGCAACCCTTCACCAATTGGATCAAGCGATCAATCGATTAGCTTCCCGACGTTCGGACACTCAAGGAACCCCATGGCTTCATGTGGACAATCTAATGAAGAACGTAGCATGAAGGAGATACTAGAAACTCCAGTGGACAGTACGGAGCTTGACTTTGTACTGGAACAAGTAGAGGAAGTCGTGATTATCAAAGAAGAAGAATTGGTTGAAGACTTAGGAGATGCTGAACCTCCATGGGAACTAAGAATTGTGGAAAATTCTGCCAAGCAATTTGCAATCGATGCTAAGGAGGATAGTGCATGACCCTCGAAGCATGTATCTTATGAAGAACTGGACGGAACAGATCAAGAAGCAAGTTTCCTTGGTACTGATAACTAGAATCAAGTTCTCCTAGTAATGAACTTGCATCCGCAAGTGAATTCTTTGAGATTGAAGAATCTTCCCCTAGTGAATACGAAGATGATGCGGAGGTAGACTTTTCTCAACCTCCAATTTATAACTTGAGTGATGAGGAAGATATCGAAGACTTTGATCAAGATGTGGTTACAGTTGAAGAAGTTTTCAAAAAAGTGGAGAAATTCACAGAAGAATACAAGGGAGCAGAGCTTGCAAAACCACTGGAAACACCTATCCCAAGGCCATTACCACCCAATACAAACTTCAAGTGGGTAAAATTCTTAGCCTTTATCTTTACTTTTCCACTTGAATATGGTTTGCTTGAAACAGATGGCCAGCTTAGAGCTCTTTGTGGCTTTAAGAGTAAGAGCGAAATGGCTCGCACTCAGAGCTAGTATGCAAGATTCAATAAAGCTCCACGCTTCAATTTGAGGTACAAGGATTGGTTTCGAGTTCAATTGAATGGGTCTCGGAAGATGTTTAGTAATCTTAGTGAGAATTCAAATTCCGTACTACCCGGCTGGAAAAATGTAGATCAAGACAAAGATGGGTACAAAAGCACGGTTTGAGATCCTGGAATTTATCCTGATAATCAATACTCATGGAGTCTGAAAACCTGCTCTAACTTGCTCGAAAGCTTTACTTGCCTAGTATGGGACCCCGGAGGCTATTGGAATTGTAAACGTTGGTGGAGATTTTTGGATGAGTTTAAGCATAAGCCACCATGACAGGGAGCTCAACAAATGTCCAACTTAAGGACTTTAACTAAAAGTGCTAGGTGGGAGACAACCCACCATGGTATGATCGTTCTTTTTCAGTCTTATTTTTATTTTATTTTGTTTTATTTTTTAGTTCTATTTTATTTTTCTTAGTGTTCATTCATAGTGCCTGCATCAGCATTTGCATTCTGCATTCTGCATACTGCATAAAAAAAAAAGCACGCGACGCGCAAGCGTCGCCGACGCGTCTGCGTCATTCGTGCATTAGAAACTAGGAAGAAAAGAAGCAGAGAGTCACGCGGAAGCATGGCTGGAGGCGTGCCTTAGGCACAACCATGCCCATGCGAACGCGTCGCTGACGCGTCCGCGTCATTTTGAAAAATAGCCTCCCATCCGTGCGCGTCGCCCATGCGCACGCGTGACCCTGCAAAATCGACGTAAAGAGGTGTATTGCAGAAAGTTATGATGGAGTGGGGCTGGAATGATGCTGGAAGCACAAGCCCTATCACGCAAACGCGTGCCCCACGTGTCCGCGTCATTTTTCAAAAAAAGGTCATCCACGCGTGCGCGTCACCCACGCGCACGCGTCACCCTGAATTTTGGCAATGAGAGTATGAAACAGAAAGTTGCACGTGCGCAAGGCTGCACTCGCGCCAATGGCACAATCCACTTCACGTGAACGCGTGACCCACGCGTCCGCGTTACTTGAAGATAACGCCAACCATACGAACGCGTGCTCCACGCGTCCGCGTCGCATGCGACGCACAGTTTATCCATATCAGCACCAGAATTCCTATCTTTTCTTCTCCAATCCTACTTATCTTTCTATTATCATTCTTTCTTCTTTCTTCTATCTTTTCTCTTTCTTTCTTCCTCCTTTCTTACTTTCTTCTTCTTCATCCCTTTAACCTCTCATCCCTCTTCACTTCTATTTTATTTTACTTAATTTATTTGCATACTTTTATTCATTTCATTTTAATTTTGTGCATATTTTTATTTTCTTTTCTAAAATTATTATTTTTCCATTGGTGTTAAAATTTTCTTATTCAACTGTTGCATTTTTTCTTGAATTATTCTGGTGCTTCATGACTTGTTTTATTCTGATTGGGTATTATTATTCATAAGTCAATGCTAATTTTTTATGATACTTGTATTCTATTTGCATTGATATGCACTTATACTATCTTGCATTACCCACTCCCTCTCCCCCATTTGTTGCAATTTTTTGCACTATTGATTTGCCATGTGCTTCTACTATTTTCTCACTTGCATGTTGTAGCTACCATGTAATTGAGACTCTCATCATTTGGCATTAACCCAACCATATTTTATTTATTTTCTATCTTTGTTTTTGGGTTACTTTTCTTCTTTTTCCTCTTCTTTCAGGATGGACACCAAAGAAGGGAAAGGGAAAGCTTCTAAATGGGGAGACAAACAAGTCCATCTGTACAATCCTTGGAGAAAAGCATCAGTTGTAGCCCCCATCCACTTGCACATCTTAGCATGCACAGAGGACGGTGCGATATTTAAGTGTGGGAAGGTCGATACCGATCTCCATGGGTTAGTTATTTTCTTTTCAACACCAATGTGTTATTTTCTTTGCTAATTCATTGTTGCATTTGCATGTTGATTGCATATTTATTTGATTTTGTGCATATTTTAGCACCACTTGGTTAGAGTAATATTTTCTTTTTCAAGAAACTTTTTATAACATTTCACTAATTTGAATTAAAACTTTTGTTGAACTTGTTTGAAGAAATATTATACTGGAACATGGTTTAGAGCTCGAACACATAAAACCTGTGAGATTTTGAGCCTATTTGAATTGGTTGCATTCTATCAACCAATATTTTATTTTTGATGTGTTGTTTTCTCTAAAATTGTGATCTTTGTCTTGCTTGATTCTATATTTCCATGGTTTGATGTATGCATGCACTTATATGATTGAGGCCTTTGTTTCACTGAGCTTACATACCCATATGGCCTTACCCTTTCATTATCCCTTGCAAACCAATTTGAGCCTATTTTATCCCTTTTATTCTTTACTTTAGCACATCATTAACTCTAAGCGAAAAACAATAATGTCCTTAATTTGAATCCTTGGTTAGCTGAGACTAGTGAGAGTGCTCATGAATTAAGTGTGCAGAAAGTGGGTTGGAAACGTTTAGTTTTGGAAATTAAGTATGTTAAACTTCTTCATGAAAATGTGAAAGAAATGTTTAGGACATGTTCATGCATTCAATAATTTAATCATATGCATTGAAAAAAAAAGAAAAAAATTATAGGCATATATATAAAAAAAAGAAAAAAAAAGAAAAAGAAAAGAAAAAGAGCAAATAATAAAAGGGGACAAAATGCCCCAAAGTAAGTGGTGAAAGCAATGCATATGTACTGTACTTGAAATTAGAATGCATGAATATGTGGAAAACATGGTTAATGGATAGTTAGATGTGGTATTACGATTACATGGATTGTCTAAAGTTAGGGGGAAAGTTTAAGTTAATTAAGGATTCAGATTTTAGTCCACTTGGCCAAATACAATCCTACCTTGACCCTAACCCTATTACAACCCTTAAAAGACCTCTTGATATGTGTATCTATGCATTAAATTTCTGTTGATTGGTAGAAGAAGAGCAAGCCTTAGAAAGCAAGGTTAGTAGAGAATTGAGAGAATCGAACCTTAAACACTTGAGTGATTAGAGTGTATACACTTCCGGTGAGGGTTCGATGCTCGATTCTTTGTTCCCGGCTTTCATGAGCTATTTTCTTCTGCAAGTTTACTTGTCTTTTATTGTATAATTTGAATTAGTGAAATCTGATTTATGTTTGTCTTGAAGAGCTTATTTACTTTTAACCAAGTAGGTACAAACATCTTATCATGTAGTAGCATTCATATAGATAGGTTGCATTTCATACATTCTACCATTCTTCTTCACTCCTTTATAGCTTCTCTTGAGCTTAGCATGAGGACATGCTAATGTTTAAGTGTGGAAAGATTGATAAACCACTATTTTACGGTTTATCTTGTGCTCAATTGAGTGGATTTTATCAATCTTTCATACACTTATCCATACAAAATGCATGGTTTTACAATTTCCTTCTTGATTTTGTTCTATAATTGGAAACTTGCTTCCCAAGCCTTTAAATTACCAAATATTAATTCCCTCTTATTACCATTCGATGCCTTGATTTGTGTGTTAAGTATTTTCAGGCTTCATAGGGCAGGAATGGCTTAAAGGACAGAAAGGAAACATGCAAAAATGGAAGGAAAGCACAAAAATGGAGTTTTGAAGAAAAAAGGCAGCGACGCGCATGCGTGGACGACGCGGACGCGTGCCTAGCGCGAAATGGCAGTGACGCGTACGCGTGGACGATGCGGACGCGTGCCTTGAGCAGAACACAACTGACGCGCACGCGTGACTGACGCGTACGCGTGACAAGGAAAAACTTCAAATGACGTAGACGCATGACTCACGCGCACGCGTGACGGACGCCACGTGCAGAAAACTGCAGAAGTTACTCCCAGCAATTTCTGGGCCCTTTTTCGGCCCAAATCCAAGTCCAGAAACACAGAATAGTAGCCAGAGAATGGGGAAATCAATAACAACATTTGATACAACTTTCAAAAAAGAATTTGAGGTCTTAGATGTAGTTTTAGAGAGAGAGAGGCTCTCTCCTCTCTCTTAGGTTTTAGAATTAGGATTTCTTTTACTTTATGGTTATTACTTCAATCCAGGTTCAATGTTCCCAACTTTAATTTTATGTTCTCTTCTACTTTTAGATACTCTAATGCTTTTATTTGTTAATTACTTATGTTGCCAAATTGGCTTATGAATCTTTCCATGTTAGATTTGAATATTCTATTTAATATAATTTGAGGTATTTCAGATTTATGATTATTTTACTCTATTTATAATGCTTTCAATTTAATTTAAGATTTATTCCCTTTTTGCTTTGGTTAAGTAATTGGTAACACTTGAGTTATCAGACTCAGCAGTTGATTGAAAATTGGAAATTGCTGATTGATTTGGATCGCTCTAAAGCTAGTCTTTTCACAGGAGTTGACTAGGACTTGAGGATCAAATTGATTGATCCACTTGACTTTCCTTTATTTAGTAAGGGTTAACTAAGTGGGAGCAATAAGAATTCTCATCACACCTGATAAGGATAACTAGGATAGGATTTCCAGTTCTTATACCTTGCAAGAGATTTTTATAATTATTAATTTATTTTTCTTGCGATTTAAATTACTTGTTCCTTATTTCAAAAACCCAAACAAAAATACGCTTTTTCTTATAACCAATAATAAATCATACTGCCCTGCAATTCCTTGAGATACGACCCGAGGTTTAAATACTTCGGTTATAAATTTTATTGGGTTTTGTTACTTGTGACAACCAAACTTTTGTACGAAAGGAATCCTTGTCGGTCTAGAAGTTATACTACCAACGGAAATTTATTTGTGAAAATTCTAGATCGCGCGAGAGTTCCGTTCGTCACTGCTACAAATAATTTCCCACTGTTTATAATTTGAACATTGATGCTGTCCTTCCAAGCTAGCGCAAGTCCTCCTGCCATTCCTGACAGGTTAACAATATGTCAGTTTTCATAGCTACATGCCCGGAGTTTTGCTTCCACCTGTCGAGATTATTTCTTTGTTTCACTTATGAACACAATCTCAGGGGAGTGGGATTTACATATCCCTTTTAGGGTGTGAATTGTCAGGGGTCTCTCCAAACCCCGACAATTCCAAACTATAGTTTCCATGGCGCCTTGGGTGCCATTTGTAGGCTGGCACCCTCCACCCCCTGTTCAACTATATTTTCATCCTCTGTTCTTGCTTTCTTTGTAGATCCTTCAACTATACCACTCATCAACCTTTTTTTGGATGCAGCTTTAGTATCCAACCCTCCAGCACCTTGTCTTGCTAATTTTTTCCACTTCCTGCCTTCCTCTGTTGTGAGACATTGCCCAATAGTGAATTGCATAGGTTATCCTTCATCCTCCTTGGCATTGGACTGACCAGCTATGATAACCTCCATGCATTCTGTTCTAGAGTTGGCTGATTGAGGTGACTCAGGTGCTGCCTTGTTGCCAGCGTTTTGTAGTTTCAAACTTTGTTCCTCCTCTTGCATTGACATCCTTGCAAATTCCTCCAATAAGCAGTTTAAGACTGGCTTTTTCTTACGTTGAGTAAGCTTATTCTGATTCTGGGCTGAGTTATTAAATGTTCTTTCTCTTTCAGAGTTAATTTGTATTCCCACTTGGCTGGCTTTAACCCATTCGCCAATGTCATCCTCTTTTACCCTATCACTCTCTGTGTCCTTCAGCAGATCATGGCAGTTTTTCACCTCGTGCCCCAATTTTGCGCAGTAGGTACAGAACTTTCCAAGTCTCTCATAGCGCAATGCCACCTCTACCTCCTTTTTATTAGGTCCTGCAACAATTAACTGATCCCTCACTTTCTTGGTAGCTTCAATATTGATCTTGGCCTTTACAATCCTAGTTTCTCTGCCTCTCATTTGAAATTTACCTACCTCCAACACTGTGCCCAGCCTCTCTCCCAATTTATGTCCAACTTCGAGGGTTTTAAACGATTTTGGCAAACTCCAAAATTGAACCCAAACTGAAAAATTGGAAAAATCTCTTCATCACCATTTTGATCTTCCTTCCATCTCTTGACATGGAGCACGTAATCCTTGAATAACCACGGAGAACCACGTTCAACACGCAAGACCTTCCCCACTTTATTAAAAAAGAATTGGAAGTAATTGTCTCCTTTGTCACTCACGCTAAATCCCTCCGGATTTTCTCATATATCCTTTAAAGCATTCCCCATGGTTCCAACTGAGAAGGTTTTGGAAGCAAAGAGTCTGCGATAGAGACTATTGGAGCAAGAGTTAATACCTTCTGATATATCTGCCTCTTCCAGCAGAATCACATTCCTACCTCCTTTTCGATTTTCTTCCTCAGTCCGATCTTCATCTTTCCTTGCCTCAGCCATGCAAATTACGTAGACTATCTTTGTCAAACTAGTAGTCAGAGATTTAAGTTAAAATTTAATTGACATTGACAGTGTAGCATTGACGGCAGCAAAAATTTTGTTAAAAACCATAACAGAGCACTAGAAAATTCTAATAGAGCACTTCACTCTTAACCACACTTATACTTAAAAGTCCAAACTTTTTAAAATGCACGTGGGTGATAGAATCAAGATGGAGTTGGGTGGGGTTGGATAAAGTGGAACATAGACAGTGACAGAACTAAAATTTTGGTAGAAGATGTGTCAAAAATTAAAATATTATATAATCAAATAT
>NC_029790.2:17740080-17742042 GCF_000816755.2 Arachis ipaensis | reverse complement strand
GTCAAGCCTTTTACTTAAAGAGTTCAACTAAATTAAAATTATACATCTCATATTCACGCGATACTTTATTTCAATTGAAATAAAATCGTAAATAACTGAATTTTACGTACACATTTTGTGTAGTTTTTTTTTTCTTCCTTTTTTTTCTTTTTTTTTTTTCATGTCTTTTTTTCTCCTTTCTTTTCTTCTTCATCATCAACATACATGCATACATTATCATCATCCTCTTCTTCTTTATTCCGTTTTCTTTTTTAATCTCTTTCTAAAAAAAAACAAAAACAAGAAGAAAAAAAAAACATAACCAAAAAAAGTAAGATCAACTAAAAAAGAAGAAAGAAGAAGAAGCCAAATAAATTCTCTTGTTAAAAGACTGTTGCATCAAGTCTAGAACATTAAAAAATTTCGGCTAAGAAATTCCTGTCACGGTTAAGAAATTTCAACGTCAAAGTTAAAAAATTCAGGTGTGACGATTAAAAAATTTTAGTGTTATTTTTTTATTTTATAATTTTTTTCAAACAACTCCTCCTCATTTTTATATTTTTTTTTATTTTACACTTTCATAATTTTTCTTATTTCACTCTTTAACAAGAATAAAAAAATAATAATAAAATGAAGAAAACTTAAAATTTTTTTTTTGGATTTTTTTTACAATAAACATAAAAATTTTAGAAGGAAAAAAGTCTAGAATCATGAAAAATTTTAGTTAAGAAATTCTTGTATCACGGTTGAAAAAGGTTGGTATATATTATTTTTCATGTAAAAAAAGTGTAATTTATGTGCATATTGTAAGTAATTTTTGTTAGGTTTTAACTAATTTAATTAAATTTAGTTGACAAAAATATTTGGATGTATAATGAAACTATATATATATAAGAAACACTATTAAAATTGACGGTAAAACTGTCGATAATATTAAAAATCGACGGTTAGCTAAACTGTCGATAAGTTTTTAATAAAAGCGACATCTTGCCAGTCGATAATATTATCTAAAATCAACAACTTATCCGTCGATATTTTGATTTATTAAAATTAAATGATGCTGTCGATTTTTAAACTAAAAAAGCGACAATGTTGCTGTCGATTTTTTCTATTTTAAATTAAAAAAACGACAACAGCGCTGTCGATTTTAATGGCCAAATTTTTTTATTAGATTTTTTTTATTTGAAAATAATAGACAAAACATAATTATAAATATTGTTCCCAAAGCAAAATAAACATAATCCAAAACATAATTATAAATATTGTCTCTAAAACAAAATAAATATAATCCAAAATACTCAATTTTCATCTTCATTCTCTTGTAAGTTGGATTAATTGATGGCATTAGAGTTTAAATGTTGGACTGTTTCATGATGAATTATTGATGCTTGCAAAGTGGGAAAAAGAATGAACATGAGCTTGTGGTGGTATAGTGGTAAATGTTGTGACTAAAGTCAATAGATTTAGATATGTGATCATGTATATATTGATATAAAACTATTTGAAGCAGGTTGTGAATGATTGATGAGCGGATAATTTATACGCTTTTTGGCATTGTTTTTAGTAGAATCTAGTTACTTTTAGGGATGTTTTCATTACTTTTTATGTTAAATTCATATTTCTGGACTTTACTATGAGTTTGTGTGTTTTTCTGTGATTTCAGGTATTTTCTGGCTGAAATTGAGGGACTTGAGCAAAAATCAGATTCAGAGGTAGAAGAAGGACTGTTGATGCTGTTGGATTCTGACCTCCCTGCACTCAAAGTGGATTTTCTGGAGCTACAGAACTCAAAATGGCACGCTTCTAATTGCGTTGGAAAGTAGACATCCAGGGCTTTCCAGAAATATATAATAGTCCATACTTTGGCCGAGTTTAGATGACATAAAAGGGCGTTGAACATCAGTTCTACGCTGCTGTCTGGAGTTAAACGCCAGAAACACGTCACAAGCCAGAGTTGAACGCCAGAAATACGTTACAAACTGG
>NC_029790.2:17737223-17739915 GCF_000816755.2 Arachis ipaensis | reverse complement strand
GCAGCCATTGGCAAGGGTGACACCTCCAGACGATTAGCCATGCAGTGACAGCGCATCGGACCATTTTCCAGAGAGGATCAAAAGTAGCCATTGACAACGGTGATGTCCTTACATAAAGCCGGCCATAGAAAGGAGTAAGACTGATTGGATGAAGACAGCAAGAAAGCAGAGGTTTAGAGGGACGAGAGCATCTCCATGCATTTATCTGAAATTCTCACCAAGGATTTACATAAGTATTTCTATCCCTGTTTTATTATTAATATTCGAAAACTCCATAACCATTCTATATCCGCCTGACTGAGATTTACAAGATGACCATAGCTTGCTTCATACCAACAATCTCCGTGGGATCGACCCTTACTCGCGTAAGGTTTATTACTTGGACGACCCAGTGCACTTGCTGGTTAGTTGTGCGAAGTTGTGATAAAAAGTTGAGATTACAATTGAGCGTACCATGTTGATGGCACCATTGATGATCACAATTTCGTGCACCAAATTTTTGGCGCCGTTGCCGGGGATTGTTCGAGTTTGGACAACTGACGGTTCATCTTGTTGCTCAGATTAGGTAATTTCTTTTTGTTTTGTTTTCAAAAATTTTTCAAAAAAAATTCTCCTTTGTTTTCGAAAAATTTTTAAAATAAATGTTTTCAAAAATATATTTTTCTTCAGAATTTTTAAGAATGAATTCTAGAGTTTCATGAAGCATATTGAAGCCTGGCTGGCTGTAAAGCCATGTCTAATTCTTTTAGACTGAGGCTTCCTCTTCAGTATATGAAGTTGGATGAAGTATCAACTGTTGTATGCCTGATTTGTATCTTCTAAAGCTTGGCTGGCTATTAAGCCATGTCTAACCCTCAGATTGGAGCTTTAGACTAAGATTGCAAGATTCCTGGAATTCATATTAAAAATTTTGGAATCCTTATTTTTCTTTTTCACAAATAATTTTTGAAAAAAAAATACAAAAAATTATAAAATCAAAAAAAATAAAAAATATTTCATGTTTCTTGTTTGAGTCTTGAGTCAAGTTGAAAGTTTGGTGTCAATTGCATGTTCATCCTGCATTTTTCGAAAAAATCATGCATTCATAGTGTTATTCATGATCTTCAAGTTGTTCTTGGTAAGTCTTCTTGTTTGATCTTGATGTTTTCTTGTTTTGTGTCTTTTCTTGTTTTTCATGTGCATTTTTGCATTCATAGAGTCTAAACATGAAAGATTTCTAAGTTTGGTGTCTTGCATGTTTTCTTTGCATATAAAATTTTCAAAAATAAGTTCTTGATGTTCATCATGATCTTTAAAGTGTTCTTGGTGTTCATCTTGACATTCATAGCATTCTTGCATGCATTCATTATTTTGAACCAAAATTTTCATGCATTGCATCTTTTTCATGTTTCTCTCTCTCATCATAAAAATTCAAAAATCAAAAAAATATCTTTCCCTTTTTCTCTCTTAAAATTTCGAAAATTAGATTTGACTTTTTCAAAAAATTTTAAAATCCAGTTGTTTTTATGAGTCAAATCAAATTTTCAATTTAAAAATCTTATCTTTTTTCAAAATCTTTTTCAAAAATCAAATCTTTTTCATTTTTTTGTTATTTTCGAAAATTATAAAAATATTTTTCAAAAAAATATTTTTCTTATCTTTACCACATAATTTTCGAAAATAACATCATCAATTAATGTTTTGATTCAAAAATTTTAAGTTTGTTACTTACTTGTTAAGAAAGATTCAAACTTTAAGTTCTAGAATCATATTTTGTGATTTCTTGTGAATCAAGTCATTAATTGTGATTTTAAAAATCAAATCTTTTTCAAAACTAATCTCAATCATATCTTTTCAAAAATATCTTCTTATCTTATCTTTTTCAAAAATTTGATTTCAAAATATCTTTTCTAACTTCTCATCGTCTTATCTTTTCAAAATTGATTTTCAAATTTGTTTCAACTAACTAACTAACTTTTGTTTGTTTCTTATCTTTTTCAAAACCACCTAACTAACTCTCTCTCTCTAATTTTCGAAAATATCTTCCCTCTTTTTCAAAATTTCTTTTTAATTAACTAATTATTTTAATTTTTGATTTTAATTTTCGAAAATTACTAACCTTTTTCAAAAATCACTAACTCTTTGTCAAAAATAATTTTCGAAAATTCTCTTTCTCTCTCATCTCCTTCTATTCATTTATTCATCTACTAACACTTCTCTTCATCTCACATCTCTACTCTCCTCACCCTTGTGTTTCTTTCCTTACATTACATTCTTTTCTTCTTCTTTCCTTCTACTCACACAGGGACCTCTATACTGTGGTAAAAAGGATCCCTATTATTATTATTTTTCTGTTCTCTCTTTTTCATATGAGCAGGAGCAAGGACAAGAATATTCTTGTTGAAGCAGATCTAGAACCTGAAAGGACTCTGAAGAGGAAACTAAGAGAAGCTAAATTACAACAATCCAGCAAGCACCTTTCAGAAATTTTCAAACAGGAAGAGGAGATGGCAGCCGAAAATAATAATAATGCAAGGAGGATGCTTGGTGACTTTACTGCACCAAATTCTAATTTACATGGAAGAAGCATCTCAATCCCAACCATTAGAGCAAACAATTTTGAGCTGAAACCTCAATTAGTTTCTCTGATGCAGCAGAACTGCAAGTTTCATGGACTTCCATCTGAAGATCCTTTTCAGTTCTTAACTGAATT
>NC_029790.2:17704031-17736709 GCF_000816755.2 Arachis ipaensis | reverse complement strand
GGAATCAAAAACAGCAGAAGAAAAATCACACCCTGGAGGAAGCACCTGTCTGGCGTTCAACGCCAGAACAGAGCATGGTTCTGGCGCTGAACGCCCAAAATGGGCAGCATCTGGGCGTTTGAACGCCAGAATTGCACCCTGGAGAAGAGCTGGCGCTGAACGCCCAGAACAAGCATGGTTCTGGCGTTCAACGCCAGAAATGGGCAACAAATGGGCGTTCAACGCCCAGAACAAGCACCAATCTGGCGCTGAACGCCCAGAGTTGTATGCAAGGGCATTTTGCATGCCCAACTTGGTGCAAGGTTGTAAATCCTTGAACACCTCAGGATCTGTGGACCCCACAGGATCACCTCAGGATCTGTGGACCCCACAGGATCCCCACCTACCTCCACTCACTTCTTCTCACCCCTTGGTGCGCAGAAATTGTGATTACACTTTGATTATGTAAAATTCATCGCTCTTTCTTTCCCTGGTAATGGCGCCAAAAACATGATGCCAGTACCATGGTTCACAACTTCGCACAACTAATGGAGGCATCACCCTTGTCAATGGTTTACATCTTATCCTCTCAGTGAAAATGGTCAACGCACCTTGTCACGGCACGGCTATTCATCTGTCGGTTCTCGATCATGCTGGAATAGGATTTACTATCCTTTTGCGTTCTGTCACTATGCCCAGCAATCGCGAGTTTGAAGCTCGTCACAGTCATTCAATCATTGAATCATACTCCGAATACCACAGACAAGGTTTAGACTTTCCGGATTCTCTTGAATGCTGCCATCATTCTAGCTTACACCACGAAGATTCTGATTAAGAGATCGGACGCCAGCTTTTGTGCCAGTTTGGGCGTTGAACTCCACTTTGCAACTTGTTTCTGGCGCTGGACTCCAGAATTGGGCAGAGAGCTGGCGTTGAACGCCAGTTTACGTCGTCTATCCTCGAGCAAAGTATGAACTATTATACATTGCTGGAAAGCCCTGGATATCTACTTTCCAACGCAATTGAAAGTGCGCCATTTTTAGTTCTGTAGCTCCAGAAAATCCATTTTGAGTGCAGGGAGGTCAGAATCCAACAGCATCAGCAGTCCTTCTTCAACCTCCGAATCTGATTTTTGCTCAAGTCCCTCAATTTCAGCCAGAAAATACCTGAAATCACAGAAAAACACATAAACTCATAGTAAAGTCCAGAAATGTGAATTTAACATAAAAACTAATGAAAACATCCCTAAAAGTAACTAGATCCTACTAAAAATATACTAAAAACAATGCCGAAAAGCGTATAAATTATCCGCTCATCACCCCTCTTTCACACAATCCCATAAACCCTCTTCCCCAAAACTCTTCACCAATCACCTCAATCTCTCTTCCCTATCACCACTTCACCACTCACATCCATCCACTCTTCCCCATAAACCTACCTCATAAACTCCACCTACCTTCAAAATTCAAAATCAATTTCCCACCCAACACCCACCCTTATGGCCGAACCTAACCCCCCTCCCTTCCCTATATAAAGCCCTCCACTCTTCCTCATTTTCACAAAACACAACCCTCTCTTCTCTTCTTGGCCAAATACACCTCTCCCCTTCTTCTCCACATTTCTTCTTCTTCTTCATCTATTCTTTCTTTTCTTGCTCGAGGGCGAGCAAAATTCTAAGTTTGGTGTGGTAAAAGCATAAGCTTTTTTGTTTTTCCATTACTATTGATGGCACCTAAGACCAGAGAATCCTCTAGAAAAGGGAAAGGAAAGACAAAAACTTCCACCTCCGAGTCATGGGAGATGGAAAGATTCATCTCCAAAGCTCATCAAGACCACTTCTATGATGTTGTGACCAAGAAGAAGGTGATCCCTGAGGTCCCTTTCAAACTCAAGAGAAATGAGTATCCGGAGATCCGACATAAAATCCAAAGAAGAGGTTGGGAAGTTCTAACAAACTCCATCCAACAAGTCGGCATCCTAATGGTTCAAGAGTTCTATGCCAATGCATGGATCACTAGGAACCATGATCAAAGTAAGAACCCGAATCCAAAGAATTATCTCACCATGGTTCGGGAGAAATACTTAGATTTTAGTCCGGAAAACGTGAGGTTGGCGTTTAACTTGCCCATGATGCAAGGAGAAGCACGCCCCTACACTAGAAGGGTCAACTTTAATCAAAGGTTGGACCAAGTCCTCATGGAAATATGTGTGGAAGGAGCTCAATGGAAGATTGACTCCAAAGGCAAGCCGGTTCAACTAAGAAGATTGGACCTCAAGCCTGTAGCTAGAGGATGGTTAGAGTTCATCCAACGCTCCATCATCCCCACTAGCAACCGATCTGAAGTTGCTGTGGATCGGGCCATCATGATTCATAGCATCATGATTGGAGAGGAAGTAGAAGTTCATGAAGTCATCTCTCTTGAACACTACAAAATAGCCGAAAAGCCCTCCCCTGTGGAAAGGCTAGCTTTTCCTCATCTTATTTGCCATCTATGTTACTCAGCCGGAGCTTTCATAGAAGGAGACATTCCCATTGAGGAAGAAAAACCCATCACTAAGAAAAGGATGGAGCAAGCAAGAGAGCCCATTCATGGATCTCAAGAGACGCATGAAGCTCATCACCATGAGATCCCGGAGATGCCTCAAATGCATCTTCCTCCACAAAACTATTGGGAGCAAATCAACACCTCCCTAGGAGAATTAAGTTCCAACATGGGACAATTAAGGGTGGAACATCAAGAGCACTCCATCATCCTTCATGAAATTAGAGAAGATCAAAAAGCAACGAGGGAGGAGCAACAAAGACAAGGAAGAGACATAGAAGAGCTCAAGGACATCATTGGTTCCTCAAGAAGGAAACGCCACCATCACTAAGGTGGACTCATTCCTTGTTCTTACATTCTCTATTTTTCGTTTTCTATGTTAAGTGCTTATCTAAGTTTGTGTCTTATTACATGATCATCAGTAGTTAGTAACTATGTCCTAAAGTTATGAATGTCCTATGAATCCATCACCTCTCTTAAATGAAAAATGTTTTAATTCAAAAGAACAAGAAGTACATGAGTTTTGAATTTATCCTTGAACTTAGTTTAATTATATTGGTGTGGTGACAATGCTTCTTGTTTTCTGAATGAATGCTTGAACAGTGCATATGTCTTTTGAAGTTGTTGTTTAAGAATGTTAAATATGTTGGCTCTTGAAAGAATGATGACAATGAGACATGTTATTTGATAATTTGAAAAATCATAAAAATGATTCTTGAAGCAAGAAAAAGCAGCAAAGAACAAAGCTTGCAGAAAAAAAAATAGGCGAAAGAAAAAAAAAAGAGAAAAAGCAAGCAGAAAAAGTCAAAAGCTCTTAAAACCAAGAGGCAAGAGCAAAAAGCCAATAAACACTATCTGAACTCTGAGTTCCTATAGAAGCCAATCATTCTGAACTTCAATGGATAAAGTGAGATGCCAAAACTATTCAAGAGGCAAAAAGTTACAAGTCCCGCTCATCTGATTGGAGCTATGTTTCATTGATAATTTGGAATTTATAGTATATTCTCTTCTTTTTATCCTATTTGATTTTCAGTTGCTTGGGGACAAGCAACAATTTAAGTTTGGTGTTGTGATGAGCGGATAATTTATACGCTTTTTGGCATTGTTTTTAATATGTTTTTAGTAGAATCCAGTTACTTTTAGGGATGTTTTCATTAGTTTTTATGTTAAATTCACATTTCTGGACTTTACTATAAGTTTGTGTATTTTTCTGTGATTTCAGGTATTTTCTGGCTGAAATTGAGGGACTTGAGCAAAAATCAGATTCAAAGGTAGAAAAAGGACTGCTGATGCTGTTGGATTCTGACCTCCCTGCACTCAAAGTGGATTTTCTGGAGCTATAGAACTCAAAATGGCGCGCTTCTAATTGCGTTGGAAAGTAGACATCCAGGGCTTTCCAGAAATATATAATAGTCCATACTTTGGCCGAGTTTAGATAACGTAAAAGGGCGTTGAACGCCAGTTCTACGCTGCTGTCTGGAGTTAAACGCCAGAAATACGTTACAAACTGGCGTTCAACTCCAAGATTAACCTCTACACGTGTAACATTCAAGCTCAGCCCAAGCACACACCAAGTGAGCCCCGGAAGTGGATTTATGCATCAATTACTTACTTCTGTAAACCCTAGTAACTAGTTTAGTATAAATATGACTGTTTACTATTGTATCAGACATCTTTGGATGCCTGATTCTTAGATCATGGGGGCTGGCCATTCGGCCATGCCTGGACCTTTTACTTATGTATTTTCAACGGTAGAGTTTCTACACTCCATAGATTAAGGTGTGGAGCTCTGCTGTTCCTCAAAGATTAATACAAAGTACTACTGTTTTTCTATTCAATTCAACTTATTCCGCTTCTAAGATATTCATTCGCACTTCAACCTAAATGTGATGAACGTGACAATCATCATCATTCCCTATGAACGCGTGCCTGACAACCACTTCCGTTCTACCTTATATTGAATGAGTATCTCTTGGATCTCTTAATCAGAATCTTCGTGGTGCAAGCTAGATTGATGGCGGCATTCATGAGAATCCAGAAAGTCTAAACCTTGTCTGTGGTATTCCGAGTAGGATTCCAGGATTGAATGACTGTGACGAACTTCAAACTCGCGAGTGCTGGGCGTAGTGACAGACGCAAAAGGAGGGTGAATCCTATTCCAGTATGATCGAGAACCTCAGATGATTAGCCGTGCTGTGACAGAGCATTTGGACCATTTTCACAAGAGGATAGGATGCAGCCATTGGCAAGGGTGACGCCTCCAGACAATTAGCTATGCAGTGACAGCGCATCGGACTATTTTCCAGAGAGGATCAAAAGTAGCCATTGACAACGGTGATGTCCTTACATAAAGCCAGCCATAGAAAGGAGTAAGACTGATTGGATGAAGACAGCAGGAAAGCAGAGGTTTAGAGGGACGAGAGCATCTCCATGCATTTATCTGAAATTCTCACCAAGGATTTACATAAGTATTTCTATCCCTGTTTTATTATTAATATTCGAAAACTCCATAACCATTCTATATCCGCCTGACTGAGATTTACAAGATGACCATAACTTGCTTCATACCAACAATCTCCGTGGGATCGACCCTTACTCGCGTAAGGTTTATTACTTGGACGACCCAGTGCACTTGCTGGTTAGTTGTGCGAAGTTGTGATAAAAAGTTGAGATTACAATTGAGCGTACCATGTTGATGGCGCCATTGATGATCACAATTTTGTGCACCAATGATCTTGGCAAAACAAATGATATGCGGTTGTGTTAATTATATGTAATGAAAGTATGACTTGAGTTTGGTTTGATGAAAATTGAGATATGGTAGGCTTGGATGGAATATTGTGGTGATGGCAAGGTTATGTTGTGTTGATTTTGGTGTATGGTATATTAGGTTTGAGTTGGTTTCTTTAAGAAAATTGAGGTTTTGGACTTGGTAAAAAATTAGTTTTTGGCCGAACTTCGGCGAGCCATAACTTGGCTTCCGAATCCCCAAATGATTTCAAACTTATTTTGTATAAAAATTGGGTCTGTGAAGTTTACGTTGTTCAAAGAACTGAAGAAAAAGATTTTTTAACGAAAAAGTTATGCGCATTGGAAGTTTGGGATTAAAAATGAAATTCTGCAACTTTTTCAAACTTAGCAAAATTTTTGGAAAAATATACACTCACGCGTACGCGTGATTCGGCGTTTGCGTACGCGTTCAGTTGCTTGCGACGCGACCAACCCTTTCGGGTTGGGATTCTCGCGTACGCGAGCAAGGGGCTTGCGCACGCGAGCAAGGATTTCCGCATGCCCACGCGTATGCATGGCCCCTGTTTCAACAAAAATAGGTTTTGTGTTTTTAAGTCATATTTCAAACTTCTAAACCTCTATTTTCACTCTTTTAGCCCCAGATCATAGTAGTAACTCTAATAGTAAGTTGAAGCTAGGAAATAGAGATAACTTGGAGATGAAGTAAAGGTTAAAAGTGAAGAGTTATATAAGGAGAATGTGTATGTATGATGGCTATATGATGCCATGGCTATGACAAAGGATTATGTAATGAATACGAATGGTTATGAATATTATGCGGCTTATGAATTTAAAGTTATCTTGGATACGAGTTTCCTTGGGTACAAAACCATGGCTTGCCACCACGTGTTCCAGGTTGAGACTCGAAACCCTGTTGACCCTACGTTGTAAGGGTGACTGGGCACGTATAAATTCTCGGGAATGGATATCCCCCATTGAGTAAGTTATATATGAATGTATGAATGTATGAATTATGAATGAAATGAGAAAAAGCTATGCATAGACTCATGGAGATGCACAACGAGGGACAGTCTAAGGGTTTCAGACTTGTCGGGTTGGCTTGATAACCGACAAATGAGCCTCATCAGCCATAGGACAGACATACATCATGTGCATTATGTTTGTTTGTTTGCTATGCATTATTTGGAAGTTCCTAACTATATATACTTTGTTAATTACTATATTTGTTACCTGCACTACTTGTCTCCAACCTGTGCTTGCAATTGTCTGTTTGTCTGTCTGTGCAAACTCACTGGAGACGGAAGAACAGAGGAAAGGTGGTCAAGTTAAGGTTAAGATTAAGTTAAGCTGAGTTTAGATTTTCCTAGATACCTACCCCTTTTTATGGTTTCTGTTTAGTATTTTAAGCTTTATAATCTGAGTGTCGGTGTTCTAAGATTGCCTCTGGCATTCCCAGGACCTTATATCTTATATGCGTTCCACCTTTACCATGCTGAGAACCTCCGGTTCTCACCCTATACTGTGCTGTTATTTTTCAGATGCAGGTCGAGAGGCACCTCGCTAGGCGTCTAAACTTCTAAAACGGAGTGGTTCTGGGTTTCATTTTGATGTATAGTTATGCATAAATGTACTTAACTTTCTCTCCGACTAACTTGTTTATTTTGCTCTTCTTAGAGGTTGATGGAGAGCTAGGATTTTGGCTATGTATTTTGGGTTTATATATATATATATGTGTGTGTGTGTGTGTGTGTGTGTGTGTGTGTGTGTGTGTGTAAATATTCTCTGGCCAGCCTTAGCTTCGCAAGTTGAGTTAGAAGCTTGTTATTTTGTACTTTTGGCCCTCTATTCCCACTTTCTGTTTATTAATACTTACGAACCTTAGTTTTCTTCACACGCAAGTAATCTGGTTTCTGAGCGTTACGCTTTTATTTCTACGATTTTTGTTTCCCCTGTTTTTCAAGGCTCCTAGTTTATTATATTCTTTCTGCTACTATATGTATATATTTTATTTTAGAGGTCGTAATACCACATCACCTCTATTTTACAGCTTAAGCGTAAAGTTCTGTGTGGTAGGGTGTTACAGAGAGAGAGAGAGAGAGAGAGAGAGAGAGAGAGAGAGAGAGGAACTTACATGAAGATGGCGCAACGGCGGGATCAATGTAGGAGGACGATGAGGAAAAGAAGCTCAGCGGCTCAATGCCTTTTTCCGTGACCGTGGCTCCATCTGTGGTCTCTACTCTCAGGCATTTGATAAGAAGAAGAAGTCTCACTCTGATCTCTGATTCTCTAAAGGTTTGGGGTTAATTTTTTAGGAATTGAGTGAAACGAGAGACGCGGAAAGCAAATGCGGGTGTATTTGTGTTGATAAAAATCAACGGTAGTTTTGTCGATTTTAGTTAAAACAAAAATCAACACTTTAACTGTCTACTTTATATAATAAATCTACACCATTCATTTAGTTTTAGAAAGAGATTTTCATCGTCTAAATTTATCGATGATAAAAGCTGTCAATATTATAATTATTAAAATAGGCAACCAATCTGTCGATATGTCACCTAGCATTTTATCGACAATGTGACGATAACATTAAAATGTTAGAAGGTTGCCAAAATAATAAACGATATGATTGTCGATTTTAATATTTTATTTCTAATATTTTTTTGTTTTATTGATAATAAACCATCAAAAAATATCAACCTAGATTAAACTTTTAACTTACTTAAATAAATTAATAAATTAATTACTAAATTAATTTAAATTAATTAGTGTGGAAGATTATATTAATCTAAAGAAATTGAAATTCAACGATATTATCAAATGGGTATAGATTATTATTGATCCGACCGTTACAAACATCAAGTCATAATTCGGTATCATAACTCATAACTCGGCCAAATAAAGCACAGTTCAGCATTACGCGTTACAAACTGAGCTCAACGGCCTACACACTAGAATCAAAACGACAGGCCAGACATCATCACCCATTAAGCCTTATTATTATTCTTCAATTCAGACGATGAAACAGAAACATAACCGACTTGTCTCACTCCGCATATAAAGGTATAACATCTTCTCTTTAAACATATATTGAATTCTCAATACTGATTTAAGTTTTAGAGTGCCTTTGCAGGTACACTCCCCCCTTGTTTTTTACTCACACTCTGCGCAATTGGACATCCCCTCGGAGTAAAGCTCGGACTTCCACAAGGCTCAAAGGTCGGCACCGAAGATAACAACTCGGCGTCGATTCTCAGGGGCCGAGCTCTCCCTTCAGGTATCCATACAAGAAAAATTGGCGCCCACCGTGGGGCCGAGAATATAATCCCTTCCATATATCATCGGCCTCGACGTTCTCGCTTGGAGTCATGGCTGAACAACTTCCATCCACACCATCTGAACTCTTTCACATGGTGACCGAGTTACGGCAAGCCAACCAGCGCATGGCTGAAGAGAACCAAAGAATGGCAAATCAAATTGCTAATTTGAATAACACTCGAATCGTAAACAACAACGATCGACAAGAACGGACAGAAGAAGCCGAGCATCAGTCAGAACCGACGCATGTCTCTGAAACTGCTCGGCACGAAGAAGAGCAATCCGAGCATAATGAGGAAGCTCGGCCAGACGAAGAGGACGACAACCTAGAAAGCTCCCATGGGCCGTTCACAGCTGAGGTGATGAATTTCGTGTTGCCCAGGAGGTTCACTCTGCTAACCACCATAACCCCCTATGATGGGTTAGGTGATCTGAAGAAATACATCAAAAAGTTCACCTCCATAATGATAGTAAACGGTGCATCTGATAAAGTTTTATGTCGTTGTTTTCCATCTTGATGTAGTTTTGGACATTGAAGTATTTATTATCTTTTGAGTTTTCATATATCATTTATCAATTGCTTTCTATTTATCACAAGTCCTATCAAAATAAGTGAAGTTTCGCTCCAAAAATTGTTATTTACATTATCATCTTTCATAATAGACATATCAAAGTAATTAACAGTATATATAAATATCATCGTTAGGTTTTAGTTGATGAATTGATAGAAGGACATCATGTGTCCACCGTTTACTATCTTGGAAGACCAAATTGGTACTTTTTTTCTTTAGGCACTAATTTGTCTGAAATCGAAATCTTCAGAAACCTAATTGTTACTTTACTCTACAATTAATAACTAATAATTAAATAGGAATATCTTTTGAATGAATGGTGAGAGATGACCATAATAATAGTGGTTATGACACTCAGTTAATTAACACAGCAAGTCAACAACAAACATAATCAATCAAAACCCTAACAATAATACCACTGGCACAAAAAACCCAACTCGAACCCTTTATGATTCAATTTGCAGATTGAAGACACCAAACAATAACTAAAAAAGAGACAGAAAACAGTGATTACTTCTCACGCCGGGTGATAGTGCCTCCACATGGCAACTCGATGGTAGTCTCTCATGGACGAAGATTGCAATCGCTATCACTCTCACTCACAGCATCGCCGACGATAGCACCGTGTTCTTCCTTTTCGTTAGAGCTCTGCCGCCTTTATCTCTTCGTGTTTTGTATGAAAGAGGAAGAAAGAGTGATTGTAGTGGCTGAAAATGGGAGGAGATGAAGAGAAACAATGTCGTTTTGATTCAAGCTCTATTAATAACAAAACGACTTCGTTTGATATGTGTTGATTTGTTGCATAACGATCCATGTGACAATATTAATAGAAACTGTTAGTAATTTGACAGAGGACCAATGTGATTAATTTTAAATCTTTGACCTATTAATTTGATTAAAAAAATTATTCGAGGATATGTTATTCAGTTTAAATCAACTTGCATGGACTAGAATTTTCATGAAACATGGTTAAAGAATTGAAGAAGCAAAGTTTTAGTTGAATACAATAATTATCAATTTGCTAGATATTGCTAGAAGCTAACATGTTGGAAACTTGAAGATTTTTTAAGAACATTCAAGAGAGTAGTATAACTATAACATTCTATAACATTGAAGAAAATCAAACTCAAATTGAATTGAAATTGGAGGCAAGCAACCTAAATTAGAAGATTATGGAAACTACATGAATGCAAGTTGAAAGAAGATTCATGAAGACAACTCATAGCATGATAGTCATTACAAAATTGATTTGTGATTCATAAATTATTATTTTTAGTAGGAAACATTGCCTATATAAAGGCACATATGCCTTGTGTATTGTATGTGTGTTCCATAAATGAAATGAATATGTTTTGAAATATTAGAAACTCTCTCCTTAGTATTATAAGTGTTGGTGAATTTGAGAGGTAAAAAAATATGATAGTGTTACTTGTGTGAGTGAGTGATCTTGGGACCAATTAAATGTGGGTATTTTACTAACAGGATAAATTTGACGATCGACTCATTTTTTAGAGACTAATTTAACCATTAATCCGCCATCTATTTATACTAATTCATAAGTAGTAAAATTACATTGCAAATATGATCATTTGTAGCATTATGAATTTGCATATCCGAATTATAAATTGATCATCTCAAGTTAAAATGTTTGACTAAGTAATAATTTTTTGACATTTGAATTAGTCAAATTTTACCATCAACTTGCATCATCCTTAACTTGTAGACAAATTAAAATTATTTTTTAATTTATCACAATAAAAATAATCTTTTTTAAAATTTTATATTTTGTTTAATTCAAACGAAATTGTTTAATCATCAAAATTGATTTTATTTTTTCAAAGAAAGTTGTTACACTTTAGACCATCTCCAGTGGGGAACTCATCTCAGTTCCTGTTTATGGCCCACCTGTCATAAAAAGTAACTCCACATCAGCTTTTGCGTCATAAACAATAAATAGGAACTCAAAGCATCTCTCTCTTCCCCATTAGGAGGAACTAACTTTAGTCCCTATTGTGGTCCTACTTAATTAATTAATTAAAATACTTAAAATTAATATAATTATTTTTTTTCAATAATATTATTTCAATTTATAAATTTAAAAATAATTCATTATTAAAAGATATTAATATTAAATAAATTCATATATAATAATAATACATTGTTTATGACGCAAAAGCTGATGTGGAGTTACTTTTTATGACAGGTGGACCATAAACAGAAATTGGGATGAATTCCCTACTGGAGATGATCATAAACAGAAATTGGGATGAGTTCCCTACTGGATATGGTCTTAGAACTAAACAGGGTTAGTTTAAGAGTGTATATGTTAGTTGCATTGTAATTGCTCATTTTGGGATTCTTCATTATTTTTTCTCCGCCTCTCTCCTCTCACTATTTCATAGGCCCCGCGTACTTAGCCTGTTATCTATACGGTTTCTTTGTTTAATTTGCTCTCTTTTTTTATACTCCAATAATTTGGTACGAAGTAATGACGTGTTTTTAATTTAAAAAACAAAAAAAAACAAAATAGTAATGACATGAGAAAAATTGAGATGATACCTTTTAGAACTGGAAATGAGATATGATATGCATGCAATGCATGACATTCTTTTTTATTCTGTAATGAAATTTGAACCTAAATTTTATAGGGATTATTTTAATAAGAAACTAACTCAACTAAGTTAGGAGACTTTGTATTTGAAGATTAAAGAAGAGAAAAGAAAGTCAAAAATCAGAACTATAAACTTTTTAGCCATATCCATTTGTAATTCCTTTAACATAAAAAGGTTAACACGTATAAAAAAAACCTAGTTTTTGTCCCCTCTTTTTCAGAGACATTTCGTCATTTCATTGCGAGATGTATGTTTTTTGTTTTTGGGGGGAGGGGGGTTGTGCATTTTCTTTAGCGCCTCATTCAATGTATTTCTTTTTAGTTTTTATCAACTTGATTCAATATTTTTAAAGTCGTTAAAATGATAGGCCGCATAATGGCCCATTATGCAAAGCCTGTATTTAGCCCTTTAGGTGTCTTCAAACAAAATCGAGCTCAAGACCCAAAGAAAGGAAATAAAAAAAACAACCTTCCAGTCCTTAAATATTTCTCCTTTTGACAAATAAAAAAAGTTTAATTAAAAAGTTGTGCTTTGGACCCTTGGTGGGCCTTGGCTTTTTAACTTTTATATTTTAATATATTAAATGCATAAAAAAACTTAAATATTGACCTTTATTTTATATTTTGGATAACAATTTTCTTCTTATAATATCATCAACAAATACTTGTTAAAAACTCTAAAAAAATATAAATATTTGTCCTCAAGCTTTGGGAGATGCCGAGATGTAGGAGTGTTCATGGATCGGATGAAATTAGATTTGATGTGACTCAGATTCAACTCAAAATATATATTGGGCCTATTTGTTAGATTCGAACTCGATCCTAGAACCAATAAAACCTATACACTTTTGGACCACAATTATATCGGATAAAAACCGGGACGTTAACATTACCTTCTTGTAAGCTAGCATGTGAAAATATTCAAATTTCCAATACTCCAACTATTATTTGACATAATAAAATTTACTTAGAAAAATATAACAAAAACCAACTATTCCTTAAAATTAAAGTATAACCACAATCAATACTAATATTGTCTAATAACACCAAATATTTAAATCAATACAAATAACACAATATTATATATTAATTTAAAGTCTTATGCATTTTAAACATAAAATATTAACTTATAGTCTTATAATAACTAATAACACAAAATATTAAAGTTTACAATACTTAAATTCCACATAAGAATAGGCATCATGCATCACTAATAACACAAAATATTAATTGTGTATGATAATCGGACCATTGAGCCGAATTCGAGTGACCCGAACCATAGTCCAGACCCGACCCAAAATAATGACCGAATATATTTTTAAGACCATTGTCCAATTCTAAACTTGATAAAATTATATCAAACTAGTATTTGAAAAATTCGGAGTCGGACCGAATCTTCGAATCGAGTCGAATCATCATGAACACCTCTAACGAGATTGGACATGGCTTGAAGAATCAGGAGTTCAGGACCCCTCGCACACGTGTGCACCAACCATGAATGCCATCAGAGGCACGCAATTTTGGATTTGACTTCAAAGACGGCTCAGTCCAGGGATTTTTTTGCATCATTAGTTGTTCTCTTCATTTATTTTATTTTGCATTTTTTTTGTCTCTATTTATTTTATTTTGTCTGGTTAAAGATATTTGTTAGAATTCTTCACAACTTTAATTTTTCTTTTAAACATATGAATTTTCTACAGTACATACATTAGCGAATTTTTTCCGGGTTTTTAACTTTTTATTAAAGGAAGATGTTAACATTCATTTGATTGGATGAATATAGTAATTTTCACGCATTTCTCTTTTTTCTGGATGAAATTGTTCCTCCTCTTTTTTATATTAATAAAATTATAATATAATTAATATTAGGTAGAAATTATTTTTAATATAAAAATAAAGATGATGTTTTAGTTGAATATTGCTATTTGAAATATATTATAATATTGTAGATATGTAAAAAAGATATCCAACATACATTTTGTGTGTTAGCCAAAATGTTGATACGTGTCCAACACGCCTTCTGTATGTTTTTAGGATGATGACTCTGTCTAACATGTACTCTGTGTATCGCTAGGATGATAACACGTGTCCAACACGTTGCGTGTTAATTCTCTACTTCTAAAATTCACCTACATGTAATTACATTAAATAATTCCATTTAGATATGTCTTAGCCAAAATATTGACACATGATAACATGTGTTTAACACGCACTTTGCATATTCCCAAAATAATGACACGTGTCTAACACGCAGATATATGTTGATTTTCTACCTACAAAATTTGCCTACTTATAATTACACCAAATAATTTTATTTTTAAAAAAACACCGATATTGTTTCATATAAAACAAATAGCCAATATCAGAATCACAAAGTAGTTGTTTCTTTAGCTTTTTCATTTTCTTTCTAAGTTTACCAAAAACTCATAAGATTAATTTGTACAAGTATATATTAAAGAAGAGTGAAGTTTCAATTTTGTACTCAACTTTCATGTCTCTAGTTTGCTGTAAACTTATTTTTGTCATATCCACAACTATGTGTTAATGCATTGAATTGTTTTAGTATATAAACAAATTAGAAAACAGCTTAAGATGCAGGCATGCATGCACGATGGTAGGTGATAGTAATAAATAAGAATTATTGTACACCATAGTCAAGGGTCACAACTCACACGTGACACACGTTATCGTTTTGAATGAACAAGTGCAACTTTTCCGGTCTCCCTTTATTGAAGGAAGTTCTATTTAGTATTTACATATGGAGTTATGCATAAGGCAAAAATATGATTAATATTTGACATCAATATCAATATATGTGGCATAGATGATAATTGATGTGTGGATTTAAGAAAATCTGGCATGCATGGGGGGCCGGTCTTCCCGACATTCACAACGTGTGTTGTTTGTACTATATATCTTCAGTCTACACATTTATAAGGTGGATTTTTTAGGCGGTGATTTTGTTGTTTTCTTCCTTTTCCTCTCCCACTTAACTAATAATGTGTGAATTTATGGATGGAAAGGCTTAGATGATGATATTGATGTTGCTTTCTTCTTTGCTCCTTTTATTTATTTATTTTTTTTTTGGAAAAGTAGACTTCAAAGATGAAAAATCGGATAAAGCATTTCGCTTTTTGAAAATGATGATCGATGAAACTAAGAAAACAAATCAAAGTACTAATTAATTAAAATGAATTAAGATCAAATGGTGGATAATTTTTTATTGACATTTATGTTTCAGAGTTAATAAATAAACAATTAAATTTAAAGTAAAAAATGTCAATAATCTGTATAAGTAGTAAATCAAATTAAGCTGATTTGATTTACTGTGTATATGTTGTATCAGTAGTAAATCAAATCAACATGATTCGATCTACTACTTGTATATAATAGGTTTAATTACCTTATAGTTTTACCAAATTTTTAATTAGTTCCCTATACTTTTTTTTCTTTTCAATTGGATCATTAAACATTAAATTTTTTTTCAATTTAGTCCCTGCCAAAACAAAACCGTTTAAAATAACAGAATATTCTACTCAAAAATCAGATATTCTCATAATTAAATTAGAATAACTAATTAAACCCACTGTTATTTTTACAAAATACCAAAACAGCTCTTGACATTTTGTCCCAAAATTAAAGAATCCTAGCCAGCGGTTGTCTTCTGAAATTAGTGGTGTTTCTCCTCCGTTCCTCCATCTGCATCGTCGTCGTCGTCATCCTTGGAGGCGTGAGCGTTCGTCGTCGTCGTCGTCCATCGTCCTTGGTCTACGCTGCATTGCTCTACGCTATTCGTGAGTCTACTCTGCTCTGCTCCGTGGCACTCCCGTAGCTACCGTCACGCTCCCTCGCCGTGCCTCGCGCTCCGTGGCGCTCCTGTGGCTCCTGTCGCCCTCCCTCAAAATATCGCACTCCCGTGGCTTTTGTCAGAAGAACCACTATTCAATGGGAAGACAGAATTTGATCGGCTTGATAAGGTATATATTAGATGTCATTTTCTAATGTAGCAGGTCATTCTCACCCTTGTATTTTTCTTTCCTTTTAACTTCTTATCCCTTGTGTAACTTGACCCTAAATGTGGTTGCTAGTCCAATGATATTTTCTCTCCCTTTTTTTAGCAGATTTTTAAGATTCTTGGCGAGCGAAACAATTTGACCCGAGTTCTCAAAATTACCTGGAGTCAAGGTCAATTTTGTTAAGAACCAGTGAGTACTTTTTATTTCCTTTATTTAAGACATTGTTTGTTTGACTACACTGTTCTTATGTTTTGTTACTGTTTTTCCAGGCTTCCAACTTTGGGTGGTTCTGATCTGGCTATCTGGTCTCTCTTGGTGATTTGTCCTATTTCTGAGCTTTTTGGTTTGTATTGACAATTGGACTATTGGCTATCACATTGTTTCTAAAGTATTATAAAACATGAATAAAAAATCTATTTTTATGTGCAGCGGATTACGGCTGAAGCTACTCTCAATCATGAATGGTTCCATGAAGTTCCTGTTTCCAAGAGTAAAGAATTTAGAGTAAATTATCAATTATGCCCCCGAATTTCTAAAACGCTGACATAAATACCCCTAATATTTATTAACGACAATCATACCCTTGAAAAATTTAAAAACGGAACAAATCGGCCCAACTGTGAGGAGAACCCTTCTCCGTTAAACGGAGCTTGGTGATGTGGCAAACGGAAGTCCAACATGGCATCCATATTAGGCTCTCAATCCCTTCTCTCCCTTATATAGTGTTAGGTGAGAACGTTTTCCCCAATTTGAGCAGCAAGCAAAACCCTAACCAGAGCCATGCATGGTGGAAGCAGAGTCATGTCAAATTGTAATCGAAAGACACAGTGGATGGAAAATTGTAGCTCTGAAGGGCTCGAAGAACATGTGAACAAGCCATATGATGGGACATGCTTCTGCCGTCTTCAGGTGGTGGCCTTGAAGTTGAAGACGGGGAGAAACCCAGGAAGATGGTTTTTCAGGTGTCCTCTGTGGAAGGTATGTATGATTTTTCTGCTTCATTTGTCCCCCCTCCCCCCGATTGAGAATTGAGCTTGATGAACTGTATCTGTGTTGGGCAGACGAAGAACACTGGGTGCCGTTATTTTCAGTGGATGGATGAATCTATTGAGGAATCTGCTGGGGTGGAAGAATCCTCCAATAATGACACAGTAGTATGCAATGCATGTGAAGTCTTGAAATGGAGGTTTACCAGTATTGAGACTGAGGCGACACGCATAGATGGAAAGATGTTGATAGAGCAGATGAAGAGAGTTGAATTGCTTGTGTGTTTCATTCTGGGTGGAGTTGTACTGAGTTTATGTATGAGTTTGATTTGTTTGGTTATATAGGACAAGGGATGACTGTAGGACAGGGTTTATTAATGAATGTTAATTGTTATTGTTGCTTAGAAGTTATGTTGATATTGTTGTGGCTATTTAGTCACTTGTTGAGCAATTGGATCTGTGTCTTGAATTCGATTACATCACTAATAGAAGCATGAATTAAGTGAAGTGAATCTAACTAAAAAGGTAACTGAGATATGTTAACTAATTTCAAATAGACCTAAGAAATAAAAATTGGTAAAGGCACAAGATTAAGTAATTGGTCTGCATAACATTAAGCATTAGAACTAATTGTTCCATCCAAAATACTAGATACTGGCTAATCAGTCTTAATACCAGATATCAAAATACTAAAATTGTCCAATAAAAGGCAATAACCAACCATACTAAATATCAACATACAACCCAAAAACTACATAAACCACTGCAATTAAATATCAACTTATAACCCAAAAGATCAACTAATTATGCACCAAAGTTTCTCTCAAGATGGCTGATTTGGCATGAACTTTGAGAACCTAGAAGTGGTTACTTTAGATGCACCATTCATGGTTTCATTTGACACAAGTGGAGTCCTTGTGGAGTCTGAAACTCCTGAACCAACAGCAGCATTTGTAGAAGGTGCAACGGGCCTTATATGTGGGGACCTAAATGGTGGGTTGGGCCTTGGAGTGGCTGGTGGGCCTAGAGCTATGGGCCTAACATTGGGTTGGGCTGTTGGAACTGTAGATGTGGGCCTCATACTTGGCTAGGCTAAGGGGTGTCTCCTAATAGGCATCTTTACCCTGGATCTTTCCTTGCTAGTAGATGCAGCAGCAGCCGCAGCAGCATTGGAGGGAGTTTCAGATCTTGGTGCTCTCCTTGCAGGGTTGGATCTAGCAGCTCTCCCTCCTTCACCATGAGTTGTTGCCCCGGATGTGTTCATGTTGGCCTACAAGAAATTAAGTCTAATTAGTACATGTGAATTTACTGTAAACAGCAATTATTGAGAAATGAGCTACCTCTTCATCAGCTTCAGATTGTGGGTGGCCTTGGGTGAGCTCCTCTTCAACTGCATCCATGGTTTCTTCTCAAAACATCTCCTGCTCTGAGTCTGACATGTCTTGTAAGCCCCTGGGTGGCACAATTCCTCCTGTTGCTGGCTGACCTGCTTGAGGTGCTTGTTGTGCATCTTCATCTTCCTCAGCTGCAACACGAGTCTTCTTATCAGGACATGTCTTGGAATTATGTCCCACCAAAGCATCAACAGATGAGAATAGTCAATAGCAAGAGGCATTGAACAAGTGAGTTTTTATTTACCTTCTTGCAAAATTTACAACTTATTTTTTCATAGCTCCTCTTGATTTTGTACTGGCTCCCACTTTGTCTCTCTGATTCATGTCGTCCTCTCTTCTTTGTAGACCTTCCTATTGGCCTCTTATAAGGGGGAGGGAGACACGGCAGCCCTTCTGCATCAGCCCAATATTCTTGACTAGGGACAGTGTTGATGTGAAATTGGTATGTTCTATTGTATGATTCCATAGTCAGCCAATGGTGGGCATAATCTTTTGGTCGTTGATTTTTTCTTTGAATTGCAGCAACTCCATGATAGCAAGGCAGACCTGTCAGTTGCCACTTTCTACAAGTACAAGTCCTTTCGTGAGTGTTTACCGAACTGTTCGACCATGCCTTCTAACTTCAAAGACATTGTGCTCATCGTCTCCCACCCATTGAGCTTCCCAGTAATTTCCTTCCTTCTTTTCCTTCTCCAATCTGCTGGTTTGGATAGGCGCCAGTTTACCCGTGTAGGTCATGAGTGCATCTTTGTGCATAGCCATAGTCTTCATGAGGTAATATCTAATCTCCTCTAGCATGGTTATGATGCTCTTGCCTCTTAGCCCCACCATGGTTGCATTAAGTGACTCCGCATTGTTGTTCGTTATGTTATCCACTTTAGGCCAAGTGGAGAATCTTGATCTTGACCAAGTTTCTTGCTCATTCTTAGACAGATATTCCCAAGCAGAAGTATTAATTCTCTTGATGGCATCCATACCTTCATTAAATTTCTGATCAGTCAGTGCCCTTGCACATTGAAATAGCAACTGTTTAAGTTCTAGGTCTTTCCAACGCTTGTTAAAATTCCTCCACATATGCATAGTACAGAACCTGTGTTTAACCCCTGGAATAACTTATTGTAGAGCAGGTATTAGCCCCTGTAAATAACTAAGTTAGACATAATATACTATAAAATAATTGTACACACAATTTAAGGGCTAACCTTCTGTTTGTCAGACATGAAGTGCCAGTCGAATTGCCTATGATCCCCGATATCTTCCAACAAATACTCTAGGAATTCTTTCCAATTGGTCGTTGTTTCTGCATCAACTACTCCATATGCAACTGGGAATAGATGATTGTTAGCGTTCTGAGCAACGGCTGTAAGTAGCTGCCCCCCAAAATAACCCTTCAAAAATGCTCCATCAAGGCATAGGAAAGGCCTACATCCTTGCTTGAATCCCCTTTTGCAGGCATCTAGACAGATGTATAGACTTCTAAACTTAGGCAGACCCTCTTGTTGTGGGGTTGTGCTCATACGGCAAGTGGATCCTGGATTGGCCTTACACAGCTCAGTCAAGTAAGTCCTTAACTTCAAATATTGTTCCTTCTCTGTTCCCTCGATGACATCCTTAGCCTTCTCCATTGCCCTAAACATCATCCTCTCTCCGACATAGATATCAAACTCAACTTTGAACATATCTCGAGCCTCTCTATGGGACAAGTTAGGACATACCCTAATCTTGCTAATCAACTCCTCGGCCACCCATTTACAAGTGACTAACCTGCTTTTATTACTCCTAGGATATGTATGCTCATCGACCAATATTTTTATTTGGTAACTAGGTGGCTGGTTTCTCCTTGGACAGTAAACTTCCCATGGACAAGTTTCATTGTAACAGATGACCCTGTACCTATGTGGTTCAACCTTGAGAAAAAAATGCTTCTCTCCCCATCTGAATACTATACTTCCTGACTGCATCCTTAAACTGCTTCATCGTGCCATACTCCATCCCTAACTCCAGTCTAATTTTGCCAAACTTTGTATCAGGATTATGCTGAGGAAATACTGGATTTTCATCCTCAGAATTAGAACCTGGTGGGGTGTGCAGTTCTTCAGAATGATACTGATATTCAGTAGGCTCTTCATCATGATCATTTGGGTTAGGAACAACCACCCTTTGCGGCCTGATTCTCTTCCCTAGGTGGCAGAATCCTCTGGCCAGATGGACGGGGTCTTCGATGAATCCTCCGACCTTGAACCCCACAAGAGGCATCCTCATCTAATTCAACAACATTACGCATTCCTAGTTTAAGGTTATTAATTAGCGGACAGTTTATGGCAAATACATTTACAATCCAAAAAAAAAACAACATTACTACTAGGATCTACAATTCATATACTAACCAGCATGTGCATCACTATTGTTTTGTGGTGCAGGTTGATCTCTACCAGATGGTGGGGGCCTCGCATGTTTCTTCCTGTGTTTTCTTCCCCTGCCATCAACTTCTTCACGATTAGATAGCCTCTCATGGTCTTCAACATGTGTCTGCTGATTGTCTCCTAAATTGGGGGCCTCATTTTCAATTGTTCCAGCCTCAGTTTGATTAGAAAGATTTTCAGTACCAGCCTCCTCTGGCAATGCTTCATCATACCCCCCGTTGTTCAATGTTGGTTCATCCTCTTCTTGTTGTTGCTCCTCGTGCTGTGGGGGATCGTCTTGTTCATTTGCTTCATTTAATAAAGGAGCTCCCTCTACTTCTGTATGTTCAAATCCTCCCTCCTCTTCATTTTGTTGGGGTTCCTGGTCATGATTTTGCTGGTCTTCTAAAGGAGGCATGTCAACATCTTCGTTAGCCAAAACCTCAGCCTCATCAACATACTATGGATCTGTATCAACTGGATGCTCAAAATACAAGTGGACCCTGTTTTCATTCCTCAGTGCAGCATCACACATCTTAACCACATCGGCATCCCTTCTGAGCACCCGTAACCCGTTAGCTAAATCCATCCCTGGCTCCAACCAATAAACTTCATTAAACCTAGTATAACCTAAATCTAGAAACAAGCCTTCAACAAGGAATAGATTACAAGTATCAACATGCACCCTCTCGATGATACTCACTAAACCACCATTATACTTCAGCACACCATCTGCATCCTTCTTTAACCAACCCCGATGGTGATAAACAAATGTGATGTGCGTAGCCATCTGACAAAAATCATCAAAAAAGTCATAATCAGCTAACACAACACATGAAAACACCATCATCATACCTCCATTGCAAACCTTAAACGACTGATAATAACAACAATGCAAACATAAAATGCTTACCAAAACCTTGGTTGATCAACAGCGACTTCTTCACTCCATATCAACGCCAAACGTGATACTGCATGTGACGTTGCCAAATCCAAGAAACAAATATAAAGCGACAACAGACGAAGAGAAACAGAGACGACCACCCACAAACTCTTCAGTTTCGCGCGTCCAACATAGTCTTTGTTAAATATGGTGTTTCACTTAGGGTTAATTTCGTCAATTCATCTGAATTGGGCAATTAGGGTTTGTTGAATTGGGGATACATGGACAAAACGGGATTGATAGCCTAATACGGATGCCACGTTGGACTTCCGTTTGCCACATCACCAAGCTCCGTTTAACGGAGAAGGGTTCTCCTCACAGTTGGGCAGATTTGTTCCGTTTCCTAATATTGAAGCATTTGAGAACAAAATCGGCATTTGAGATCTGAAGGAAGGCCAATCATACTTGACATGCCACCTAAGAGAACAAAACCAGCATTTGAGAATGACAAGAAAAGTTGTTCATAAAACCAAAAGGTAACAAAAAAAGATTGAACATATTTGGTCTATCTGAAAAATTGAGCACACAATCAAATCAATCACAAATGTTCATATCATTTATAGCTTGTTGCAAAAAAAAATGATGCCAAAGAAACTGAAATTTTTTTTCTAACATTAAAATCCGTTGACAGACACAAATCATCAAAATAAGCTAGTTATTGAATCTTGAAGGCATGTTATGCCTTCAACTCCTTCATTTTCATTAAACAAAGAATTGAGTCAGAGAAAAATCTTCTAACTTAGTTATGAGCTTACCTGAATTTGCCCAAGGCTTCTCCAAAAGAATCTTATAATATGCATTGTCAAAAGAAGTTGGACTTCCAAAACCTTTACTTCCAAGAGTGTAGGTTCCAGACAAAGCTACAAGTACTTGTGTTCTGTTGAAGAGAATCCCAAAAGGATAACAAGTTAACAACACATAAGTAAAATGAGTTCTAGTTAAAAGAACAAATAATATGCAGAGAATTTTAGCCAATAATGAATAGATTTCGTCTAAGCAAACAATCAAATAGCTTTTAGGTTAGGTAATTATGAAAACATTACAAGAAAAATAGAACAAAAATTGAACAACAATTTCAGAACTTCAATGAAATTAACAGATATGAAATTAACAAGACCATATCAGCAATTCTGCCTACAGCAATTCTACCTACACCATTCAACAATATTACAAAACAGAGTAAGTTTCCAACATTAACAAAATACCAAAACATTAAATCGGAGTAACAGTTACATAACAAAACAAGTTTCCAGCATATTAGGTGTTCTGGACTAAAACAGAGTAACAATTACAAAGCAGCAAAAGTGCAAAACACTAAAACAGCAATATTAGGAGTTCTGGAATCAGAACCATACAGTCTAAGAAGACCGAAGCACGAAGAACGCAGACCCAAGACCCAAGATGAATTGAAGAATTATGGAACAAAAATTGAAGAAGAAGTTCAGAGAAGATGAAGACGAGGAGTCACTCACCTGGGTTTGAGCTTCCAGCGAAGACGAAGAGGATCTGCCGAGTGACTGGGTTCCGGACACGGGAAAGAGGTTGAAGCGGCGGTGCTGAGGATCTGGCGACGGCGGCGGCGCTGACGACCTGTGAACCGCGGCAACGATGGATGGCTACTGGACTAGGGTACTGGGTACGTTATTCCTTTGCTACAGAGGGCTAGGGTTCACGATGGAGTGAGAATGTGAGATCTGAGATGAATGAATGGGGAAGAGGGGGGTAGTTCTGGCTTCTGGGTCACGAGCGGGTCAGGTACGCGGGTTTCATTTTTTTTAAAACCAATTAAAAAACGGCGTCATTTTAGAGGAACCGGCTAGTCACCGGTCTGATCCAACCGGCCAGTTTTTGGCCGGTTCAACGATTTTTCAGCGGTTTTATCTCCACCGGTTATTAAAAGAGGACTGAACTGCTTGCATGGCCGGTTCGTAGTTAAACCGGTTCGACCGACCGGTCTGATCCGATTTTCAGAACCTTGGTTGTGAAGATATTTATTCTTTTTGCCAAGTTAAATTCAGGTTAACCTTTATGCTTGATCATTATATAAAAATGCATCTGGAACGCTGCTTTCAGCTTAAGGTGTGGCATAATTGCCTTCTCAAAATAGGAATAGTCAATGTCTGCTGAAACTTGTTATGTAATATATTTCCATTAACATATTATTGTATCCATTCTTTTTTTTTAATGTGCTTAAGATAAAGTATTTTAAAAGTAAAAAAATGTATTTTTGGTACAATTTGTATATAAATAAGTAAAAGAATGATAGTGACAAAATAAAAAGAATTATAGGAATATCTTTTATGGCGTAGAATTATTGAATAGGGATTATATAAGAATATCTTTTATTGAATATTTATAGTTTTACCAAATTTTTAATTAGATCCCTAAGGGTATACAATTAATTTTACAATTCACTAATATTTTTTTTACGTTTAACTTTAACAAGGACTAAATTGAAAAAAAAATGTATAGACCCAATTGAAAAGAAAAAAAGTATGACCTAATTAAAAATTCGATAAAACTATAAGCACTTGCAGAGTAATTAAACATATATAATACACATAGTAAATCGAATCAAGTGGATTTAATTTACTACTAGTACAGCATATACATGATAAATCAAATCAACTTGATTCGATTTACATGTAAATAGCGTTGACTCCATATATATAAAAATATTTAAGACAAAGCGTATAACTAATTTTGATTTAGAATATCTGCATAATTTTAAAATATATATATGCGTGTTACATTTCATGAAGAAATGCCTATGCAGCGGGTGGTAATAAATCACTTTGTGGTGCTGGGTAGAAAATGCACCCAAGATTTTTCAATTGGTAGGTAAAGTTAGTATATACAAACAAAGAATATATATTTACTATTTAACTGTTTTTACCCACCTTTTTTATTCTTTCGCTCATTTTTATTTACTCTCTTTTATCCTATCTTTTTCTATGTGGTAAATCTGAAAAGAGGTATAGTTTATCCTGTTCAGATTTGAGTTTGTCTCTACTAGATTGGAAGAAGGTATACGTCGGCTTCCAAAGAACGGTGATGGTAGGCATTGACGTTAGGATTTTATGGTGGTAAAGAATTTTTATAAAACAGTCGCGTTGTAGATATAGTTTCTAAACCAACAAAAATCCCTTCGTACAAACGTTTTGGTTGTCACAAGTAACAAACCCCTTAAATAAATTGTTAACCGAAGTATTCAAACCTCGGGTCGTCTTCTCAAGGAACTTCAGGGAAGTATGTTCTTATTATTGGTTATGGAGATTGTAGATTTGGGGTTTCAAGTATGAGGAACGAATATGACAAATAATTTAAATGGCAATTAAAAATAAATAAATAACTGTAAAATAAACTTTTGGCAAGGTATGAGAAATTGGAGGTCCTATCCTGGCTATCCTTATCAATAATGATAATAATTGAATCTTAATTCCATTTCGTTAGCCTTTACTAATATAAAGGAAGGTCAAGGGATTAATTGGTTTGATCTTCGGATCCTATTTATTTCCTAAGAAAAGATTGAGATTATTGAAGTTCAATTCAATTAACAAGATAACAATTATCAATCATGTTTGAGTTTGACAACTCCTGAGTTACTGATTTCTTAACCAAAACCAAAAGGAGAAAAGTAAATCTACTGGAATAAAAAATGTCTTCAGAGTAAAAGTAACAATAGCATAAATAAAAGAAATCAATATTAAACTGAAATACCTCAAATAACATTAATAAAAGAGTAATCTGTAACATGAAAGGATTCATAAAGTAACTTGCAAAAGTAAATAAAAGGAATATTGAACCTGATCAAAGGAGATAATCTTGAAAGCGAATAAAAATCCTAAATCTAAATCCTAATCCTAAAGAGAGAGGAGGGAGCCTCTCTCAAAACTAAATCTAAATCATGGAAAGTAAAAATTGGCGAGCTCTCTCTGAATGGATGCATTCCCTCACTTCATAACCTCTAGTCTATGCCTTCTGGACTTGGATTTGGGCCAAAAAGGGCCTCAGAATTCGCTATGAGCATTTTCTACAATTTCTGGTGTGTGGCCTCTGTCACGCGTCCGCGTGGGTCACGCGGTCGCGTCAGTTCGGAGCTTTTCTTGTCATGCGGTCGCGTCAGTCATGCGGCCGCGTCATATGTGTTTTGCTTAAGGCGCGCGGTCGTGTCAGTCATGCGGCCGCGTCGCTGTTGATTCGCGCTTGGCTTGCGTCCGCGTCGCCCATGCGATCGCGTGGATGCCAGTTTCTTCAAGAACTCTGTTTTGTGCTTTCCTTCTATTTTTGTATGTTTCCTTTCCATCCTTTGAGTCATTCCTGCCTTAGAAGTTCTGAAACTACTCAACACACTAATCACGACATCGAATGGAAATAAAGGTAATTAAAATAATTAATTTTAAAGCATAGGAAACATGTTTTTCACATACATCACATAATAAGGAAGGAGAAGTAAAACTATGCAATTAATATGAATAAGTGGGTGAAGGATTGAATAAATCACTCAAATTAAGCACAAAATGTATCATAAAATATGGGTTTATCAGGCACCTACAAAGGCATTTCAACGCTCAAACCAGAAAAAGGATAAGATGAATATAATACAATTCAGAGTGAATAGCATACCTTCTTGCGTGTTAGGGTTTAGTATTTATAAAGCTATTCCTCTATAGCACGGTTGTCTGTTGTCTTAACATTTTGGTAATCCTTTGAGAACGATTTCCAATATATCTGTTATAGCCTAAAATCTTTGTAATTGAACAAATACGTTTTTGTATATTTCATCGTAACCGATTTATAGATATATTTGGGGCAAGTTATAGTTAACGGGTCGCAGTTCTCTAACTGAATCTTGTAGACTTTGTTAAAATAAGTTGAGCTTATTATAAGTAAGACATATAGATTGAATATTCAAATGATTTGTCAATGAGAGTAACTCCTAAGTTAAAATTGTTTGTAATAAAAAGAAAAATTTGCAATGGGGGCCTTTGGATAAAAATAAAGTATAAAAAAATAATAATAAAACTATAATAATAAGTTTAAAAGAAAAAATAACGACTTGACCGGTGTAATAAATGTGTAGTAACTAAAAAAAAAAAGCAAGAGAGAGAAGCACGTAGAAGGCACATGCCCCTACTTAAATCTCATTTTTCTCTTCCTAAACTCTCTAAAGCTCTCCACCCCTCTCTATCTCTCATTTCTTTTTTTCATTATTTCATAAAAGAAAACAAAAAACTCAAACCCTCTCCTTTCATTCATCTCCTCTTCCATTCTATCTTCTTCATTTTAAAATTCTTATTTCAACCACAACACACTAGATTTTATTTTATCCTTCTATTTTATCTCCATTTTAATACATCATTTATATCCAAAGAAAAATTTTAGTTTTTACAACCCCAAATCAAAGAGTTCATCTTAATGAGTAAAGGAAGCATTTAACTTTTGAGTTTCGGTTATTATTGAGGCTTCAAGGTAACTCTTTGGCTCAATAATTAGCTATATCTCTAATTTTTGCCATTCCTATATTTATGGGTATGCATAAATCTAAATTAGGGTTATTATGGTTAGAAAATTTGGAGCTTTTGTCAAAGTGAGTAAGATTATGTTAATTGATAACATTAGTAGCTCACAAATATTATTATTGTCATATTTTTAGAGTTGTAGAGTTATTGGATATCATTTAGTAGCTCGTTGTCGTGCTCAGAGTTACTTCTAGATTCTTGGAATTAAGTAGTGAGTGGATATTATGTCTATGATTATTTTTAAGTATACTATTATCAATATTTAAATTGAATCATTATTTTGAACATTTGAAAATATTTGATTGTTGTGATTTTTAAATAATTGGAATAGATATCGATTTCTGAAAAACTCATAATTTTATAAAGATACACACGAGACGATATTTATATATTTTATAAATCATACTTGTTTTCTTATTTGTATTTGTTAAACTTTTATTAAATTTTCAATATGCATTCTTATATATACCCTATTTTTATGAAATTTGGTAATATGTTATAAGTATTAGAAATGGTTATATGTGATTTAGTTTGGATTGGTTTGGGAGACATTGACTAGAAAACTGTAGTTAACGGTGATTATGACGTTAACCTAGATGCATCTGACGCAGACCTCAACTTGCAAAGGCATTGCTAGCCTAACGTGTAGGCCACACATTGGATCTGTTATTCCGTACGTGCACACTAGAGGAAAGGGCTACCCTTAGAGGTGGAGCCATCCTAAATGTGTAATATTCAATTTGATTTGACTTCTGGAATGAGAACTCCTATTTTAGTTCATTCTGCTTAATTATTTATCTATTTATTTGTATAATTAATTAATATGAATTCCTCATCTTTGGAAAGAAATTTATTTTTCATGGTAAAACTTGTACTGTTTCGTGTGGGTTATAGATATAATGTTTACTCACTGAGTTGTAAAACTCACCTTATTATATTCCCATATTTTTCAGATACAGGTGTCATTCCAGGTTCCATTCTACCTGTCCCTCAGAAGATCTTAGTCCTTTCGGTGAGCCCTTCTTCTTTTCAAGGGCTATATAATTATTTAATAGAACCTTTACTCAAAATCTAGATTATGTCAATGCTCTATATATAAAAAGCAGGATCCACGTGTGAGTTATATTTTGAATCTCGAACTATTTAGATAGAAATTATAATTTGGTTACGTAAGACTTATGGATTTAGCTATATACTTTAACTATAAACTTAATATATATGATGCACCTTTTGATATGTTTGGTTTGCAAATATAATTGGAATGTGTTGTTGTTGTCGTCTCTGGAAATGGATATTTATTATTGATGCAGGAAAATAATATTCATGTTGGTAAGGTTCTAGGAATAGAGGAGTTTCTGTCCGTTTTTCTAAAGACTTGGTCGATTGGCTTGCTGCGGGACTTGTCCCTTGAGCTCCACTCATGACTTAGTTTGAGCCATGATAAAGTGGTATCAAAGCCTTAGATTTTCCTGTGTAATATGGAGCAAGTTTCCTTTAGTAAGATTACAATTGTGCAAATAGAAATCGGCCCATTTTCACAAAGTGTGATATTACCAGAGGCCTATAAGAAGTTGTCTTTAATCCTTTGTTCTCAAATATTTTTTTGTCTGTCTTATTGTCTTTTGAAACTCCATATACATATGTTGTTTGTGATCCAATCATTTCACTTACTCTATAGATAAAAGATTCCACCTAAGAAAAGACATAGTGGAGTCGTTCATGCCCCTGATACGGCTGAATCCAATAGGGCAGTTTCTTCCCCACTTGGAGCGCTTCGACAAAGACCAAGGAGCCAAAGGATAGCTGATAGGTGCGGAGGAGAGATACCTCACAAGAGAGTTCAAGAGAACCTCGCAATAGGAGAGCCTCAAGCGGACTTAGTTGCTGAATTAAGGGGAATGAATCAAACCCTTAATGCAATATTACAGGTCCTAACAAATCAAACTAAAGGCGAAACGGGACTTCCTAATGTGCCAAATCCTCAGCCTCATAAAGTTCATCAATTATTTGGGATCAAGAGCTACCAATTGAAAATTATTTGAAGTTGAATTCGTCCACTTTCAATGGAGATTCATTGGATGAAGATCCACAACAATATCTAGAGGATGCAAAGAAAGCTATTCAGACTCTCAAGTGCACCAAAGAATGGGCCGTTGAGTTAGTATTCTATAAATTGCGTGGTTCAGCAAGATATTAGTATGAATCTCTTCTTGAGAGCAAAGAAGCAGCTAGACTTCCTCTTCCTTCTTGGGAAGAGTTCACCGAAGAGTTTCTTGCTCGATTTTATCTAGCTAACAAGCAAGCAGAAGATGCAATCGCCTTTGAAAGATTAAGGCAAGAGAATATGACAGCGACCGAGTATGCTAAGGAGTTTACTAGACTTTCTAAAAGTGCTCCATACTTGGTGAATTCAGAAGAGATAAAAGTACATCGGTTCGTTCGTGGGTTGGCAGGACCTATGTTCACTACTCTTATGCCTGAAGTCGGATGCATGTCTTTTAAAGACATCCTAAACTCTGCTTATGGTCAGACTAATCAGCAAGGTTATTTGGGTTATTGAGCTCGTTCTCAAACATATTTTGGCAGGGTTGCTTTTTCTGGATCTACTCCTATGAGTGTTTCGAGTCCCAAATCTTTTGTTAAGGATACCTCTCAATCTAGTGCACAAGGTTCAAATCAGATAAGGCCAGCTTAGCCCTATTGCCAGCAGTGTGGGAGTTATCATTCCAGTATATGTTTCAAGACTACTAGAGCATGTTTTAACTGTGGTCAATCTGGTCATCTTAGGAGATACTGTCCAAATCCTAAAGGAAGCTTTGCTCCAGAAATTGCACGTCCTACAACATCAATGCCATCATCTTCAACTATGTCTATTGGGAATTCTTCTGGTCCTAGTGGTAGAGAAGCGGGTGACAGGGGGTTAGACTTATAACAGAGGAGGGAGCTTGATGTATTTTCTTTGGAACTCTATTGTCGCATGTATTTTTTTCCCTTTTCGTGCGTTGTTATCTATTTTATACTTATCCATTTCGAGTATGATACGACTTTGAATTTTGTTTTACCTAGCTTTTCTTCAAGACTTCTAGTTAAAACGCCTTTTCATATATGCCTATGTATGTATTTTTGTCTTTTAGAGGTTGTAATACCTCACCACCTCTGATTTACGAACATAAGCGTAAAACTCTGTATGGTAGGGTGTTACATTTTATAATTAGGATATTGACCTAAGGTTGTTTGTAATCATATATAACCTTGTATCGGAACATGCTCACTTGAGAACCTACCAGTTCTCCTATTGATGGTTGTATGGCTTTGTCACTTAGCTTCATTTTTTGATATGTAGAATAGAACAATACATTTGCACTGTTGCCCGGATCTAAAAGGACTTTTTCACTAATATCTCCGACCTGAAGTGATATAACTATAGGGTCGTCCAAATTTTTATCCATCGTTTTAAAGTCTGAAGGTTTGAATGTGATCTATGGGATATCCACGTTGATAGTTAAGGTCAGTTCAGACTCAGTCACTAACATCATGGCTCTATACGACCTCTTTCTGGCAGAGTTACTGCATCCTCCACCTGCAAAACCACTAGAAATACAATTAATAACGCCACGAGGTTGATTAGGATTTTCGTTTATCTTTTTTCCTTTGTCTCTATAATTGTCATTTGACTTTGAATGTTGGCCAATATCTATTGTGTTTAGCCTCTGTCCTTGACTATCTATGTATTTGTCTAACAGGCCCTAGCGGGCTAGTTTCTCGAAGAAGTCCTTTGCTATAGCAAAATCATCCATGGTATGGCCATACTTCTGATGAAAAGTACAGTATTTTTTTATTTATCCACATATCGTTGGTCTTGGTAAGTTCCCGCTTTGTTCGGTGCCTTGATCAATTTAGAGTGCAAGATATCTTTAATGATGTCTTCTCTTTTGGTGTTGAATAGAGTATATGTGTCAAACTTCGGTACTAGTTTGAATGGCTTTTGATTCGCCTTATTGTTCGAATGTTTGTTTCATTTGTCCTCCTCTCTGCTAGGGTTAGGTCTTTCTGCTCTTCAAATTTGTCGAAGTTCTTTTATTTCAATTTGGCTTGTTGCTCTTTCTCCGAACTCGGTCAGTGTCTTTGGCTACATCGCTGCTATAGTTTCTTAAAATTTTCCATGTCGGAGCCTACATTTTATTGCATGCAAGTGGACTTCCTGATTTAGGTTAGGTATCTCCATGACAACTTTAGCGAATCTTGTCATGTAGTCTTTGAGGCTTTCATGCTATCCTTGTTTTATGGTGCTGAGATAGTCCGAGTTGTGAACATAGATCTTGGAAGCTGTGAAGTTATTGATGAAGAGGTCGGCCAACTCATCGAAGCTCGATATAGAACCTGCAGATACACTAAAAAACTAGACCAAGGCATCACCATCTATGAAGGTTAGAAATTTTCGACAAAGTATTAGGTCAGATGTATTGTTCATGAACATCATTGAGTAGAATTTAGTAACATGGATGTTAGGGTCGCCAATCCCCTTATAGGGTTTTAGGGTCATCAGTAGAGTGAAGTTCTTTGGATGTTAGGGTCGCCAATCCCCTTATAGGGTTTTAGGGTCATCAGTAGAGTGAAGTTCTTTGGCATTTGAAAGTTCATAACTTCCTTTGAAAAGGGATTGGTTCTCTTTATTGATGGCTTTGGGGTGGCTATCACCGTAGTTTTGGTTTTTGCAGTATGGTCTTCATTATTGTCGTCGTTGGCAGGATTTTTCTGTTCTTCCTCATCACGTGGCTGTTTTGCTTCTAGTTTATTAGCTCGGTCATGTGTTGGACTTCTGCCCGCAAGGACTCATTGATAGCCAGAAGCTCGGCTTGAATGGGAGGAGAAGGAGGGTTACTTTGCTCTTCTGTCATAAGTTGTGATCTACAAAAAAGAAGTGAAAAAAAGGGGCAGAAAAGATGATGGTGGGGTTTAACTTAAAATCAAATTGGTCCCACGGTTAGAGCCAAATGTTCCTATGTGGTAAGCCTGGGAAGAGGTATAGCTCGTCCTGTCTAGAGTTGAGCTTGTCTCCACTGGGTTGGGAGGAGGTATACGTTAGTTTCCAAAGAACGATGGTGGTGGGCACTACAAAGGCGTTCCAACGCTCAAGTTAGTAAGAGGGTAAGCAGATAAGATGAGTATAATGCAATTCAGAGTGAATAGCATACATTCTTGCATAGTTAGGGTTCGGTATTTATAAAGTTGTTCCCCTATAGCAGTTGTTCGTAGTCCTGATATTTTAAAAATCCTTTGAGAACGTTTTCCAATATATCTATTATAGCCTAGAATATTTGTAACTGAATAAAGCAAGCTTTTGTATATTTCATTCTAATTCGATTTATAAGTGTATTTGGGTTGGGTTACAGCTAAGCTAACGGATCACTACCTAATTAATTTTTTGGATTAGGTATGATTTTGGTCCTTAACATAGAGGGCGAAAATTTATTTCGTCTTGGGCTTTTTTTTCGCTACAAAATAGTCCCAAAAGTTTCAGTTTGTTTTAAAATAGTCCTTTTTACCAAATTTTTTATTTTTATTACCATTTTTCCCCTAATTAAAAAATTTAAAAAAATTAAAAAAAAAAAGAAAGAAAGGGAATGCGGGGGGAAGAAAGAGA
>NC_029790.2:17702212-17703192 GCF_000816755.2 Arachis ipaensis | reverse complement strand
GCTGAAGAGTGGGGAATCTCCACGCCGCTGCCGCCACCGCTGCTTTCTCGCCGTTCTTGTTGCAATTCGCGACGTCGCCACCACTGCCGCAACCCTTTCCCCGCGATCCGCCACCACCACCACATCTCTCCTCTCCTCGCGATTTGCAGTTCATTGCCGCAGCCCCTCCTCTCCTCTCTGCTTCTAGTTTTGCTTTTTTGTTGCTTTGATTTCATTATCCATTGTTGTTGTTGGTGTTGTTCTTCTAATTCTTGTTGTTTCATTGTTGTTGTTGTTTCACTGCTTCTGCTTTCTACTTTTGCATTCTGCTTCTGTATTCTACTTCTGCATGCTACTTCTGCATTCTGCTTCTGTTTTTGCATTTTGGGGAAGATGAGGGAATGACATTTTCGTTCGAAGGACGATTTTTAAACAAATTGAAACCTTAGGGACCATTTTGTAGCGAAAAAAAGGCCGGAGACGAAATAAATTTTCGGCCTCTACGTTAGGGACCAAAATTGTACGTAACCCTAATTTTTTTAACTGTTCGACACAAGTATAAAATATGAGATCCACATTTTCACTTCTCAGACAAATTAGACAGTAGAATTTTCCATTATTTAATTTCAACTTTTGTAGCAAGTAAAACTGTTGACTTATGAAGCACTGACACTTTTCTGATTTGCTGTGTCTGTGTGTCAGACATATTTTGGACACAACATTCGTTCGATACGCGTGTCTTCTGTGTCCAACTGTGTCTTAATAAAAAATAAAAAATTCTTTTTCGGACACGCTTGAATACACCTAAATATCATCATGTGTCAATGTGTCTAACCTTATTCTTAACACATGTTCTTAAAATAAGTTTAAAAATAGTATATATTATTAATTATTAAATAAAAAATTTTAAATATTTATATAATTAAAAATAATTATATAATTAATTTATATTTAAATATTAAAAAAATTAAAATATTATTATAATTTATCTAAAAAATACT
>NC_029790.2:17701331-17702023 GCF_000816755.2 Arachis ipaensis | reverse complement strand
TTCGACTACCTTCTTTGTATGACGATATTTTTATATAAGTAATTAGCTTGTGTTAATTAATTAGTATAAGCTAGCTAGCTAGAATCAAACATTTAATTTTATTGGTCAATGGATTATGGATACTATTCTTCCTTAGGCTAACTGCTTCCAACGTCATTAGTTTGGATTGCGTATCGCATTGGATGACAACAGTATATGAAATGCAAATAAGTAAATCTCGTGAATAATAACCCAACATTCTGAATTCCGGGGTTTGCCTTGTAGTATCAATGGATATGTATGTTTAATTATTGATTAATTTTATTTAGGTTCAAGTCACAATGCTTCCTTCACCGTTTGAGAGAAAGTGGTTGGAGTTAACCACCATTTCCTTATCAAAATCATTTTTCCCGTTGAAACTCGTACATATAATAGAGGGTTCTATATATTTCTCACATTCGAAAATGGACTTGTTCTAAATAATAATAATAATAATGAGAGGCACTCACTTTATACGTATCAACCAACTTTATTATTGTGGTGTTATGAATTTTCTGCCCAAGTGGATCCCATCCACATTATATTTCCATTATCCATGGTCGTTGTCGTTCAGATAAAAGCCACACAAGGGTTTCAACTTTCAAGTTTCATACTGGTATTATATAATAAATATGGGAAATGTGTAGTAACAAAAAAATTAATCAAAAATAGGT
>NC_029790.2:17699181-17701295 GCF_000816755.2 Arachis ipaensis | reverse complement strand
TATTACCGAATAAATATATACACAAAGTTAACTACCCCATTTGTTACTTTAATTATTTAATGTTCATTCATATCATTTTTTCAAACTATATAGTAAAAAGATGGAAATAAAGAAAGTCATTCCATACCCAAATTAAATACAGCGGCTTTATTAATTATAATTGGCCGGCGGGTGGACTAGAGAAGTATATTACAAAGAAGAAAAACAGTACGAAAATGGAGTGTAAATGGAGATAATTTAGCTAATAAATAATAATTAAGGCAGCTTAGCTACATAATTGTTACTTAATTTGGCAGAGCAGTTGTTTTTGTTTTATAATAATTACTCCACTTAAGAGCAAGGTAAGAAATATGATTCGTTGAAGACCCATTTTCAGAAAGAGCTCTTTCAGCTCCTTCCTTCAAATCCTTCATCCGATATCGAAGCTTCTTCCCTTCCTCACCTTCCATGAGGCATTTAACCACGCTCGCAATCTCCGCCCTCTCCACCAACCCATTCTCGGAGACATTGGGTCTCAGAGCCACCTTAGCCTCCTCGGCAAGCAACACCGCATTCATCTTCTGCTCCGCAAAGAGCGGCCACGCAATAAATGGCACCCCATTCACTACACTCTCTAGGGTAGAGTTCCACCCACAGTGAGAGAGGAACCCACCAGTGGACTCATGGGCTAAGATTTGGGGCTGTGGTGCCCATGATAGCACCACGAATCCCCTACCTTTGGTCCTCTCAACGAACCCTTTTGGCAAGAAAGCGAGAGGATCTGCTTGAGAGGCTGCACTAAAATAAGAACCGTTGGCCACTTTATCGTTTGGGCTTCTAACGACCCACAAGAATCTCTGTTCACTCATTTCCAAGCCATGTGCCAGCTCATCAATTTGTGCACTAGAGAGGGTCCCACCGCTGCCAAATGAGACAAATAAGACACTCCCGGCTGGCTGCTCATCTAACCACTTAAGACACTCTGAATTCTCCTCCCCCTGCTCGCCGGTTCGACCGCACTCAAGGTTGACCAGTGGTCCGACAGGGTAAAACGGGGGCCTTCCCGGTTCGTCTTTTAAGAGCTCCTTGACGGGACCTGGTTCGAGCTCCATGAAGCTGTTTTCTATGATTCCGTCGGCTTCTCTGTAGCGCGTGACGATGTGTAGGACCCACTTGTATGCGTCGTTGCTGCGGTCCTGAACCGGGTCCAGCAGGTCCCTGCCGTGAATGGGGACGCAGCCGGGGATCTTGATGGGTTCGGCCAGTTCTCTGAACTCGCACTGGACGCTCTGATCGAATTTTGGGAGGTTGAGGAAGAAGGAGAGACACGTGGCGGTTGAAGGGTAGAAGATGTAGCGGGGAATGTTGAATTCTGCGGCGACGTCGAAGGCGTCGGTGCCGAAGAGGTCGACGACAAAGGCGGAAACGACGAGGGAGGAGTTGGAGGTGATGAGGTCGTGGAGGGCGGAGCGAAGGGAAGGAAAGGAGCGGAGGACGGTGAGAGCCATGATGGTTTCAATTTTGGTGGTTTCGAAGGGGTAGTCGGAGAGCGAAACGGGTGGGAGGAAGGTGTGGGAAATGGCGGAGGGGAGCGATCGGAGGACGGCGTTTTGGGCCTTGGTGGGTTCGCTGTCGGTGGGGATTATGAACTTAACACGGAGGTTGTCGCGGTGGCGCACGAGGCGCTTGGCGAACTCTATCATTGGGATGAGGTGACCCATGCCTTGTGTTGGCATCATGACCACCAGTGGTTGCGGCGGAGTTGTTGCTGCTTTGGGTTGCTCCATGGCCATGAGAGTTTGTATTTTGTTGTGAGGATGAAGAAAGAAAGAAAGAAAGGCAGGGATTTATATAGAAGAGAAGTAGAATCAGATCAGTAGACAGTAGTTATGTTATTGTTATGATATATTCTATTTTCATACACAATAATGTTATTATTATCATTCTTGATTTTTTTCCGGATTCGATAAACCTCAAATCATGCTCTTTATTAATCACCTCACATTTTGTTTAAATTATGTTGGGTTTACCTAAACATACCATTTATCCTTTTCTTTTAACACATTCCAACCCTCCACCATTACTCTCTTGTGATAAATTAAGAGTTTAATTTTAATATATTAATAAAATAAAAA
>NC_029790.2:17693166-17698802 GCF_000816755.2 Arachis ipaensis | reverse complement strand
ATACCCATGATAGGATGCTTTTGGTGCGAGATAGTGCTTGAATTTCAGTGAAGGACTTTTCTATTCTGATTCATTATTGAAATGTGTATTTAATTATTTGACATACTTTTCTAATTTTTTTTTTCTTTCCTTTATTGATGTGACTCTTTTAATGGTTGATAGGATAGGATATATAATTGGAATAAAAAAAAAAATCAGAAATGCGTGTGTATGGAAATGTTGGGTAAGAGGACTAGCTAGAAGGATTGAGCTGAAAAGCAATAGAAAGAAAAATAAAAAGTCATAACTAACCTAATTTATATATACACAAATTATATTTATTTATAATGATACTAAATTTAAAAGTGACATAGATTAAACGAATTAAACAAAATATAAAAAAAAAAAACAGTGGAATACAAATATGGAATAGAATTAAATTTGAGGGTGAGGGTGGGGCGGGAGGCATTTGATGTTATCTTATCTAGAAGGATGCGAAGTGTACGGGCGGATTCTGCAAATGATGTCGTTGCTAAGCATGACATCAATTCAGACGTAATGCTTATGCTATCACAACTCTCTACATTTCTTTCCACGCGTCGTGCTTATAGTACGAGCATTTCTTGGCTTTTCATTTTTTGTACATATTGTGTTTAACTTATTAAATAAGATAAATAAATAATGTTTAATAAATTTTAAATATTTTAGTAAATGAAATGATGAATTAATGTACTAGTTTTCTAACGATACTACTTTTAGTTTAATTTTAATAGTAAAATAATCATTAATTCTATATGATTTCATTTAAGAATAATTTTGTCTAGCTGTAGAATTTTAAACATCTTCATTTTTTATTTTCTTATTATGTACCTTTTCTATTAAATTATTTTAAAATAGACGGAGTAANAAATATTACAAATTCAAAAATTTTTTGATTGACAATTAACAAAAAGGAAAAAGAAAAATATAATAGGATATGAGAACAACACTAAACAGAACCTAATAAATTCTGAGATAAGTCTCAATGTAGTCCCTGAAGTTGCACTCGAGCCTCATAGTAGTCCCTGAACTTAAAAGTTCCTCAGAGTCATCTCCGAACTTGCACTCCGGGACTCAAAGTGGTCCTTCCGGCAATTTCAGCACACGTGGCGCAACCGGAAAGCTTAGCTGGCAGTGTTGGTGACACGTGGGACTCACAACGGCTAGCTGATGTGGCAGAGTAAACTCTTCCGACTCAATTTGGTCCCTCAGGTGAAGTTAAAACCCTAATCCCCTTTTTTGAAGGCCACATTGTTCACTCTGCTGTCTCCTCATCGGAGCTGTGTTCTTCTGTTCTCCCTCTCTGAAGCCCGAAGGTTATGGCTAGCACGAGCAATGCAGCTGGGAGCTCGAACAATCCAGATCGTTTGGAAGCATCATGAGGAGAATGAACAGAAATAGAGAAGCTCGTTTGCCAAAAATGAAAAAAAAATCATGGAAAGCCTGGTTTCTCTGAAAGAGGTAAGCCAAAAATGAAAAAAAAATGTGGTTCCTCTGTTTTTTGATATTGTTGTTAATCTAATATTCACAAAAGTTCAGGCCATTTTTTTCGATTGTAATTGGTGGGTATGAACGCCTCTGTTCTGTTCTCTGTGCTAGGGTTTGATCACTACTGGCTTTCGTAGTGGTTTGGCCAAGAAAATTATAGAGTAGGAGTATTTCTTGTGTTTTGATGATATGAAAACGTGTTCTTTATGTGTTAGGATTTACTGCTCTTAGTGGAGGAGTTTCCAAAATGTTAATGTGTTTCAGGACAATGACTCTGATCAATGAATTTGTTAAACAGAGTTTGCATGATCACAGTAGAAGTAAAGATCTTTTGGGAGTTGAAATTTTTTGTAACTCTGATAATGGATTCTGAATTTGACTGATTTACCTAATTGCCTTTCTTTGTATTGGGTTGGTTTAGTTAAACTGAATGTAATATGTAATGCTGTTTAGTTAATTTGAGTGTATGATCATAAAGGATTCTTGCATACATAAGTTAGAGTAATATAAAGTAATAAGTTTTGCAATTGCTAATGAAGTTAACTTAGCTATTGGAATAGTCAAATTGTTTGATGAATTTGGTCTGGACTAGTGGATTAGTTGTGGGAAAGGGTATGTAAATTTGAATGGTTTGATCCACCAAGATTGAAGTTAGTGTCTAGAGAACTGCTATCCTTAGTTACACCAAAATAATGTTCTTGATTTCACACTTTCTTATGTTCACATGACACAAATCATTAGCAACATGATCAAAATAAAGGTGAAATATCATATAATTTAACAGTTAACAACTAACAAAGTTAGGCACTCTATTCAATACCCCGGTCCACAATAACCTTTTCTAATAAAAATTTTGAAAAAAAAAAACCACAAAATAATAGAAGACTTAACTTATATTGTTAATTTGAATATAGTGATAATATAGCACAGTGAAATATTAGAGGGAGAAGGAGAAGTAGAAAAGCAAGGGAGTGGTTCTTTTGTTGCCAACTGTCAAGTAATGAAAAGAAGAGAGTGAGACTGATGATGAAAATGGTAGAAGAAGATTAGGACTGAATAAATGCTATGATATGAAAAAGATAACAGATGCCATTTAATGAGCTTTCATTAACTACTATTTACCATTACTATTTCTAGATGGTTTTTCTTGTTTCATCTCCACCTTCAATGTTGTATATTATTTTATTATTTTTTAACCTCTCTAGTTAGTGATTACTTTAGCTCCAAATTTGACAGATTTTCTTTATTTCTGTGTGCCTTTTTTTGTTGGTAGTAAGTTGTAGTTGTATATATATATTTCCCTCAGTTGCAAAAGAAAAAAAAAAGGGTCTTGGTCTTGAGTTTTGTGGGAAACTACACGGAGAGTGAAGTTTGGTGTCTGTCATTGTGATTTATTTGCCAGTTTAATTTAAGGCACATATTGCTGATTATATATGCTGAATTAATCCTGGATTGATTATATGATGTTAATACACTGGGCTGCTGTCTATATATGCAGAATTAATCCTGGACTGATTATATGCTGCATAATATTCTGTCAATCTATTGTTACTCATTTATCCCGTTCTGCATAATGTTCTGTAACAGTGCTGTGTAGGGACTAGTTTGATGTCACTTACATAAGTCTAGGGACTAGTTTGATGTCACTTGAACAAGTCTAGGGACTATTTTGATGTCACTTATATAACTGTAGGGACAGTTTTGCTGCCCGAAAACAACTATCTGACCCCTTCTTTGGTATCTGAAACAGGGCCTTATAAATGCAGTTAAGGAGGTTTTTCCAAATGTCCATCACAGATTCTGTGTTTGGCATCTGTGGAAGAACTTCAATAAGTAATGGAAAGATCTCCAGCTTAGAGGGCTACTTTGGGATTGTGCAAGGTGTACTAGCCAAGATGGCTTCCTTGATATCATCAAAAAGATTGAAAGGGTTAATAAGGAAGCCTGGGAGTATTTGAACAAGTGGCCCTATGCAAGGTGCAACACAGGAAATTGCTACAAGGCTTGCAAATTTCATGAAGTTTGTGTCCAACCCTGGATTCAAGGCACCCAGACACAAAAAATGAAGATTAGGATGATTATGTTTAGGAAAAACAGGCTGTTTTTTTTTTTATATATATCTATTTTGCTGATGTTGTTTACAATGCCTAAAACATTGTCCCAGTGTTGGGGATTTTAGAATTTGAATTTTATCAGGTCAATATGTCAACAACTTTGATATACTTAGTGTTTTGGCTCTATATTATGTCTTTTTTGAGTCAAACATTACCAATATGAATTATGAATTATGACTTTATTGAATTGAGTTTTCTCAACCTTTTGTTTATATCTTATCCTCTGTTACAAACTTAAGAGTAGTTCAAATCCTGTCCATTTCTATTTCATTGAAAAGAAGTCCAGGAACAAAAGTATGCATATAATCAAACACTTTAATTTTCATTTCTTTCAAACAAAAGGATAGGAACAAGTACATGAACAAGGAATGCATATAACATGCATGTCATTTGTTTTTTGCTAGATACAGTTGACTCTGCTGTCTATCCAGCTTTAATACAAGAACACCAATTACAATCAGCAGCATGAACACAAACATCAAAATTCTCCCATTTTTAAAACCCTAATTTCAGCTTCTAATTTACCAAATTTTTCCAAGCCATCTTCATCTTTCATTCTTCATCATCAACTGAATGTCTTGTTCTATCATCACATGGCATGGCATCTTCCAAAACTTTATCAACCCACATAAACAATCCACACCATTTCTTACCCACAGTCTGCACATCAAAGAAAATTCAATCAGCAAAATTTATATCCATAAATACAGCAATCAACAACAATAATACTTATATTGTAGTTCGGGCAACCCAGGAACGGTCTCCCTAGATTAGAATCCGTCCCTGACTACCGCAGTACCGGTCTCGACCCGCAGGCACACCATTCTGGCAAATGAGCTTCTTTGTTTCTGTTCATTCTCCTCATGATGCTTCCAAACGATTGTGGGTTGTTCAGCTCCCAGCTGCATTGCTCGTGCTAGCCATAACCTTCGGATTTTAGAGAGGGAGAACAGAAGAACACAGCACCGATGAGGAGATAGCAGAGTGAACAATGTGGCCTTCAAAAAAGGGGATTAGGGTTTTAACTTCACCTGAGGGACCAAATTGAGTCGGAAGAGTTTACTCTGCCATATCAGCTAGCCGTTGTGAGTCCCACGTGTCACCAACGCTGCCAGCTAAGCTTTCCGGTTGTGCCACGTATGCTGAAATTGCCGGAAGGACCACTTTGAGTCCCGGAGTGTAAGTTCGGGGATGACTCTGAGGAACTTTTAAGTTCAGGGACTACTATGAGGCTCGAGTGCAACTTCAGGGACTACATTGAGGCTTATCTCAATAAATTCTGTCTAATAATAATATCTAATTCAGATCATGATTAGACTCACACAACAAAACTCTAACGATAGTAAATTGTCTTTTTGGTCATCAAATAGTGGCAACATTACTTATCCGTTGGATCAAAATAATTTGAGCAATCCAATTCTATTAGAGGACCTCTACGATTTTGGTAATTAAATCCCCATATTTAGTGTAATTCACTTCCGAATGGTTTTGACGAGTAAAAAAATTTTTAAACTATCAATTTTACAAAGAATTTTACTTTAACCACGCTTTTAAACAAGAATCACTTCCTTCTAAAGATAACATTAGTAAGAAGTCTATCAGAACAACCAATCAGTGAATTTTTACTAAAATTTTTCATAATACATAAGATTGGTAGGAGTATTCGAACTTGCGGGTACCTGATCCACCCTTATTCGACCGGAGACGGGTAATAACCCAACTCGAGACGGGATGAATTTTGTTCATGACAGTGTTCGACTGGAACGGAGGCAAAGTCGGGTTTAGGGTGTATCCGCTCAGAAGTGTATATATATATAAACACATTTTAGGGATAAGATTTGCCTCTCTTACATCAGAGAATACAGATTCAGTGATTCAAAACCTCACTCTCAAGTCTTCTTCTTCTCAGTTTTTTCATATAAAACATCCCAGTTTCCGTTACTGTCACAACTTCCGTCGTCGTCCTTGTTGAGCCTATTGCTGTCTACCTTCACAGTTGAGTCCGTTGTGGCCTTC
>NC_029790.2:17685147-17693029 GCF_000816755.2 Arachis ipaensis | reverse complement strand
AATCCGTTTTCTTTAGGTAAATTCCTCTCTCTCTCTCTCTCTCTCTCTCTCTCTCTCTCTCTCATTATGAGTCTGTTAAGTTCTTTCTTTTTTTTTTCACAGACTCATTACTTAGTCACCGTCGTTGTGAGTTCGGATGTCGCCGTTGCAGCTTCGTGTGAGTCTGTAATTAGCACTCCTTTCCTTTGAACGTGTCGCTGCCTTTTTCCTTTATCTCTTTGTCCGCAGATAAATTCTCTTTCTCTCTCATTATGAATAACTTAATATGCGTTTGGTTGTGAATTTGTGCTATAATTTTATTTATATACGTAGTGGGTCTAATATGTATTTTACTAATTTTTGTTCACATTATGTACTGATATTTTTTATATTTGATTTTAAAATTATTTTATAATAAATATATCAATTGCTTGAAGTTGAAATGAAATGTGCATGTCCTCATTTGGATTCTAATTGCTTGATTGAGAATTAGGGTTTTTGTGATTTTGCTTGGTATATATGTGCAAGTGTAATGGGTCTTTGGTGATGTTGCAATGAAGTGTGCATTGTCCTCGTTTGGGTTCTAAATGCGGCTGTTCCAGAGTAAGAACTATAGCCATTATGAGCTATATATAATGTTATGCAGCTGCTGCTTGCTATCTTTGCTTGATTGGTGTCAGTAGCATATTCAACTTCTATCAAGGCTCAATTTGTGCAAACCTGGTCAATCAACTGATTCGAGTTTTTTTTAAGCAGCGATTATTCTGTTTACGATAACGAGTGATCATTGAATTTTAATAGAGGCACATAGAAAATTCTCTAAATATTCTATCATCTGTAAAACGCTATTTTCTTTTTATTTTTGTGAATATTGTAATATACAGGCGAATGATCTAGTGATAGCATATAGTTGAGATGCAATTTCATATATTGTGATTTTTGGATTTCTAATCGGCTGTGGCTTTTATTTTGTTATTTAGTATTTATTTTCTCTATTGCTATTTTTCTCATTGGATTTGTGGTCCAAAAAAGATTCTATTAATCTATTGGACGGTTAGATGCTAATGCTTGCTGTGGATAAATTTTTGGTGGGACATTAGAAGTTGGTGGATACTATCATAAAAATTTTACATTGTCTTTATGTAAAGATATATTTTTTTTATTATTAGATGATAAATTATAGAGTTTAATTTAATTTGCTATAAAAGTGTTATCTTTTTTTAAAGTTTGACTAAATAAATAAAACACATTTTTAACATAAAATTTTTCATAAGAAGATATTTTTAACATCTTTATTGAATAGGTGTCTTACAAATTATTGAAGGACTAAACTTGAATCGATGGAAGATAAATGGAAACTTCTAACTAAGATTAGCAATATTTCGAATATTTTAAAAATGTTTTAAAAAATTAAAACATTAGAGTTTTAGAACATTTATATAATTTTATGTTATTTGACATCGTATAAAATTTATGTTTGTATTTTAATTTATGTATGAAGTTTAAATTTTTATATTAAATTAATATAGATATATAAATTTTAAAGTGTTATTTAATTGTTATAAAGATGGATAGGGTAAAAGCGAGTACCCACAGAGGCAGGTTAGGGTAGAATAGTCTACTACTCACAGATAGAGATTGGGCGGATAGTAGAGAGGTCAAAGGAGGGCGGGACAAGACCGGATAGGACAAAAATATGCCCCTATCCGCGATAAGCAAAAATTAAAACTCACGGATACCGACAAATGCACCAGATCGTTCAAATAATACCATGGTGAGTGGATATCATTCCCACGAGGGTTTAGGATTGAGCACACAAATATCGAGTTAAATAACTAATTAGATCAATGAAACCTGGATTGATGAATGTTGAAACTTGTTAAAAACTTGAAAGGCTTGAATGTTGGATTGCTTGAGGGCAGTGAACATGTAGTTGATTGAAAGAGAATATATAATGGAGAAGTCAAGAGTTTTGGAAATGTTTAAGTCCTTAGAAAAATCAAACTTTGTTTTCCTATTCTAAAGCATGCAGAGATCTTTTTATGATGAATTTTAATTAACCAATTTTCAATGTCTTGACTTCTCAGTTTCTCTTCAATTAACCAACTGCCAATGTCTTGGTCAATCAATTAATAGAAGAGGTTAAGTGCAAAATCCAATTCAGTTCCTCATAAGATTCAAAAATAGTCCTTAAGTCAGATTATATGTCACGTATCCAAGCTAGTCCTGTCCGATTAAATCTTATGAGAAAACACAATTTTCAAAAGTTGTTCTAAGCCGAATTATATCTCACGTATTCAAAAAAACTAGGGTGATAAAAAATTATGTATTGTGTCGCACACTTTAAAAACCATTATGTCTAGTCAATTCAAAAAGTCATGTGAAAGAATTTTCAAGCATAATTTGGATATTAGTTCTATCGAAGCAATAAACAAATTCAAAACGGGATTAGCATGCTTGTCGACATTACTGATCTTTTAGGGATGAAGAACGAAACACTCAATCATAAAACAGATCAATGCAATACTTTAAAACAGAAGAAAACTTAGATTAATGATTCATAGAATCATAAACAGAGCTCCTAACCCTTTGGCAGAGGAATTAGTCGCTCATTATGATGCACAGACACTGACACGGACACGGGACACGACACGACACAGGACACGCCAACACGCGAATTTTAAAATCTTACATGACACGGGGACACGCATATATATAAAATATAAAGTATTTTTTAGATAAATTGTAATGATATTTTGATATTTTATTGATATTAAAATATAAATTAAAATTTTTAATTATTTTTAATGTCTTATTTTAATTATATCAAGTATTTAAAATATTTTTTGTTTTAATAAATAATAATAGATAATATATCTAAATTTATTTTAAGAATATATGTTAAGAATAAGACTGGACAGGCAGACACGTGATGGTATTTAGGTGTGTCCAGGCGTGTCCGGAGAAGAATTTTTTATTTTTATTAAGACACGGTTGGACACAGTAGACACACGTGTCGGACGAGTGTCGGTGAGTGTCGTGTTCGAAATGTGTCCGACACGCGAACACGATAACTCAGAGAAGTGTCCGTGCTTCATAGGTCGCTCACTCATGGTGGATGGAAAAACACCAATAAAATTGCGCCGAAGAAACTAGGTGTCTCTCTGTGAATATAATTCACTTATTTATACCTAGGGTTTTTTTCTAATTCAAATTCAAAAAACTAAATCTTATCTTAATCATAATAATTAAGATAGCTCCTAATAATTTAAATCCTAGAATTAAAATAGAATTAAATAAATTCAAATCTAATTATGACAGAATCTTCTTTAATCTTCAATTGAGAATCATATCTTTGATGTTGGGTCTTGGAGAAAGCATTATTGAAATTGCACTAGGCTAACTTCTTGAATAGAGCATGGCACACCCTCTCTAGCACGTTACACGCCTCTTTGGATTGAGGCCAGGGCGTGGCACATCCCTTCTAGGCATGTAACGCTTATGCTGGGCTTGCTCCCAGGGCTTTGGACTTTTCTTCAAGCGTGGCATGCCTCCTTGTTGCGTTGCACGCTGGGCTGACCTTCTTCATTAGGTGTGGCACGCCCTCACCTAGCATGGCACACCTTTGCTTCTTGTCTCCATGGTGTGGCATGCCCTGCTCCATGCATTGCACGCCTCTGCATCTTCTCTCCAGGGCGTGACACGCCCTAACCATGGCGTGGCATGCCTGGTTTTCTTCCTTTAGAGTGTGGCACACCCTTGCTTGTCCATCCAGAGCGTCGCACGCTACTGCTTGTTCCTTCAGGGCATGGCATACCCATGCTTCTGCTCTCTTGCATGGCTTTACATGGCTTATTGGATCCTTATGTTATTGGCTCTTGATTTTGCATGCAATGCTTGTCTCTTTGAACAAGCTTCCTTTCCTGCTTGATTTTCATTTATTTTAACCTTATTTTCTTGAAAATACTTAGCAAATACTTTAGTAACAAAAGATACTTAAAAATAATGAGATTAGAAGATGAAACTATAATTAAACCTAAAAAAAGTAATTAAAGTAAGAAAAATTACTAAAGATGCGAATGTATCAATTCGCTCCACTACCAAGCCTAATAACACATTCAAAGCTAACAATTCAATCATTTTCAAATAGGCTAGTATCATAGTTAACTTTAATTAATAGCATTTAAAGGTGGAGTTTGCCGAGTTTAAAGAACAGAAGAATTTATCGAATTATTTTAGACAGTCAAAATTTGAAAAAATTCATAAGAATAATGATAAATAAGAGTGCGCACCTTGTTAGTACTCCAAGAATCATACCAAAAAAAAAATAATTATTTTTATTTCTCTAAATCCACCAAATAGTCACTGAAAATAAGAAGTCATTATCTTTAACATCATTTGAGAATCAGATTCTGATATGAAAAGAGGTTGAATTGAGAATTTTGATCCTACTCTATTCCAAATAACTGTCACTTTGGGGCAGCCACGGAGACAGTAAAAAACAAATTCAAAAGCAGACTGTATTTAGTATAGAAGTTAGAGGTTGCAAGTCCATGTCAGCATCTGAAGATCCTAGTTGGAATAATATTATCAAGGCAAAGCTACAAAAGACATTTGATTTTTTTTAGAAACCTTAAGGTGCCATAACCACAACCATTGCTCATTCATGTTCTGTTCGGTAGGTCGGGTACCGGACGGTTCGGGTTAGGATCCTGAGGTCAATGCTTCGGACGGTGGAGGAGCTCGTCTGGTCGCGGTTTCCAGATTCCGGGTGAACGAGGTCCCGAGCACTTCTGATGGGAAGGGGGGGTGCCACCTGCAAAGACACTCCGACGCCCTTGTCAGAATATGTGCAGGCGGAGAGAGTGATGTGTGAAATGTGACGTACCTTGGGGGGAGAGCCAGTCTCCCCTTATATACATGCCAGTAGTGGGCCCTTCCAGTGGGCAGGCCCGCACTCTCGAAGGTGTTGTCACACGGCTGTGCACAAGCCGTACGGGACACGTGTTCGGGTCGGGTGTAGGGCGAACCATCGGGCCGGCGAGAACTCGGGTCGGGTCGACCCGCGCGAGTTTTGGGCCAGGCCGTAACAGTGCCCCCGACGCGTCAGCGATGGTCGTGAGGGCCATGGGTGGCGCGTGACGTTTACCTTCGTGTGTTGTCGCTGGGTCGTCTGGTCGTGGGAGGGACGCGTCTCTTGTGCGCGTGTCCCTTGATTTGCTGTGGCATCTGTTTGCCGTTTCGTTTTCCGCGCTGGGCATTTAATGCTCATAATGATTTGAAAAAATCCGTGCGTAAAGACTATCTTACCCCTGCTTCCTTTCGCGCTTCTTTGGGGGTGGTTTTTAAGTGGTTTTCGCCCTATCCACCTCCCACTCTTATTATTTCTAACTTCTTCTCTCCCTAACATCCAAAGCTTCCTGTGCGAACTCCTTCCTGCTTCGACTTTCAGCCCAAATTTCCTTCATCGTTCCAGGTAATCTTCTGGTTTCTTTCTTCTGATATCTGCGTTATGCTTTGTTATTGCGTGATTTGTTGTTTGCATCTACTGCATGGCTGGTTTTGTTTTTGTTAAGAGGTTTTTTCAGTGTTGGGATAGGTGGGTTAGGAGAGGGGGTACCATTCCAGGGTAGGCTTTTTGGGTGGTTTGTGAAGTAGGTGCAGTCTTTAGCCGTATCTGGTTGTGATTGATGTGATTGAACGTAGTTTCTGAGTTTTTTCGAGCTTCCGACCTCATAGACTAACGGAGTGGTACCCCGCTGTAGGTATGCCTCGTGTTGTCTCCCGGTCTTCCGGATCTGCTGCGGCTTACGACCCGTATGCTTGGGTAACTTTGTCGGCTGTAGATAGGCAGATAGCGGACGTTCTTCTTGCTATCTTTGAAAAGAATCCCGTGAACCCCCACCTTCTCATGGGTGAACGGGAGGCCGGCCGGAGCTATATTCGTGAGTTCCTTTTCTTGTTTGCGTATGTCTCTTGCTTTATTCGTTTGTCGGCTTGACGGCTAACGTTCTTGTTGTTTATTGCAGTGGAAATGTCTGCTACCGTGACTGGTCTTGAGAACCTGATGAAGACCTTTTTTGATGCTAGTGATGATGAGAATGCCGAAGGGAAAGGCGCCGGCAAGTCGGAGGGTCCATCAGGGGAAAAAACGGGCCAAGCTTCCCCTGCTCAGGATGCCGAAGAGTCGGGAAAGCAGGGCTTGGGGGATCAGGCTTCCCCTCTTCATGAGGAAGGACCTGCTGACGAGCAGGTGACTCGCACCCCTCAACCGGATAGCGATGTGGAGCTTATCCATACTCCTAAGAAGCGAAAGATGTCTTCCAGCCCGGAAGGGGTCCTTACCGTGATGGAGAGGAATTTTGATGCCTCCAAGTTCATTGACTCCCAGTTGATACCCGGGACGGAAGAGCATTTTCATGCGACCGAGCTGTCCGGACAGGCGAGGTGGATGTATCGCACCTTGCTTCGTGGGGCCGTGATAGCTCGGAAGGCTGAGTTTGAGCTATCTGGTATGGAGGCGCTTCGGAGGAAGCTTGAGTCTTCTGTTAAGGCGAATAATGACTTTAAGGCTCAAGTTGAGCTCCTCCAGGGTCAGCTGTCCGAGATGGGGGGAAAGCTTAATGCCGCCGAGGAGAAGTCGTCGTTTATTGCGGAGAGGCTGAAGGCGTCTGATGAGACCGTGGCTCGGCTTCTTGAGCGTGAGATGACATTAGAAAATCAACTGAACGCTGCTCAGGGTCGAGTTGTCGCTTTGGAAAAGGAACGGGAGCAGGCCATTTCGGAAGCGAAGGCCGCTAAGGCAGAGGCCGTTGATCTTAAGAAGAAGCTTAAGGTGGCCAAGGAGCAAGGGAAGAGTGCCATCTTGATGACCGAAGATGCCCTGAAGGCCCAGCTGAAGATCGCTGCTCCCGATTTCGAGGTCTCGTCAATTGGTGTTTTCAAGACGATCCAGGACGGGAAAATTGTCGATATGCCGAGGAAGTGAGGTCTTATAACTTAGGATATTTTGTAATATATTTGTCGAACAACCTGTTGTTGCTTTGTCGTTTTGTTTGCCTTGAACAATTTTACGTGTTCGTTGCACGTTTTGATGCTTTGTAAGTTATCATCGTTTGATTGCTATGATTTCTTGCTTGTTTCATTATTTTGTCGTGTTGTCGTTTTCGTGTTACCGTTTAATCTGGGCGGGCTTATGTCTTGTGCCTGTCTTGCCGTTTTCGTATTTGGTAGCAGTTCGGACCGGTTCGGTCGCGTAGTCGTTGAATTGGTTGAGGCCCATGAGCCGTCTGGCTCCCGGGGTGATCAGTCCCGGGGTGCCGTTTTAGATTTTGGTCACGAGGAACAGATATCAAGTAAGAGAGTTTTAACAAAAGATAAAAAATTTGAACAAGTAAAAATTACTCGACAGTTGGGTAAGTATTTGACAAGGTAAGTAAACAAGTTGAATTAACATGTGGATGGGGCGAATACTAACTCTCTGGCTAGGCTCTCTGGTCGTTGAGCCGGTGGGTCAGGAGTAGAACCTCTTTAGGTTGCTTGCGTTCCATGTTCTGGGTATTTCCTTGCCGTCCAGTTTTTCGAGTTTGTAAGCGCCCTTGCCGAGTACCTCCCTTACCCTGTAGGGGCCTTCCCAATTTACCGCCAGCTTGCCTTCTCCTGGGGTCGGGACGCCGATGTCGTTGCGTCGTAGGACGAGGTCCCCTTCTTCGAAGTCTCGTTTGAGGACTTTTGCGTTGTAACGCAGGGCCATTCTTTGTTTCAGCGCCGTTTCTGTTAGGTGAGCCATCTCCCTTGTTTCTTCGATCAGGTCTTTCTCAACCGCTTCGCTCATGCCCGCGAGGAGTAGTCGGGGGCTTGGTTCGCCGATTTCAACTGGTATTACCGCGTCGACCCCATAGGT
>NC_029790.2:17668625-17684652 GCF_000816755.2 Arachis ipaensis | reverse complement strand
CCGATGTGATGTCCGCAACACCCTTCGTGGACTTCTCTAAGCACGTAGTCCGTTTGGTCGGGGTGCAAACACTTCAATAGGGGCTGGCTGAGTCCCTTTTTGAATAGTTGTCCTTGTATGATTGCGTATCTGGCCGCCTCCCTTCTTAAAGCTTTGGCCGCCTTCTCATCTTCGGGTAACTTGCCGAGTTCCAGGAAGGTGGTAATGGGGTCCAGCCATGAGGGGCTCGCCCCCGTCAGGTGGAGGGCGACCGTTGGTTCCTTCACCATGCCCTGGATGAGCGACCGGTTACCCGATCCTGGCTTTGTGCTCGCTAGCTTCGACAAAAGGTCTGCTCGTGTGTTCTTTTCTCTTGGAACGTGCTGGATAATGACCTCCTGGAACTGGCTCATCGTCTGTTTAACCTTTTCCAAGTATTTTTGGAGGAGGGGGTCCCGGGCTTGGTAGCTTCCGTTTACCTGCGAGGTGACGACTTGGGAGTCGCTGCATACTTCGACCCTTGTCGCCCCGACTTCCCGAGCCAGTACTAATCCGCCTAAGAGGGCCTCATATTCAGCTTGGTTGTTTGACACTGGGAACTCGAACTTAGTCGATTGCTCATAGATGACCCCTGCTGGGCTTTCCAAGATGACCCCTGCTCCTCCGAACGTTTGGTTGGAGGCTCCGTCCACATGAAGCCTCCACCGTGTGCCCGTTTCCTCGGAAGGATCGCCCGTTACCTCCACTAAGAAGTCAGCCATTGCCTGTGCCTTGATTGCATGTCGAGGCTCATACTGCAGGTCATATTGTGAGAGCTCGATGGCCCAGGTCATCATCCTTCCAGCCAAATCAGGTTTTTGCAATATTTGCCGAATCGCCTGATCTGTCCTTACAACTATACGGTGACTTTGGAAGTATTGTCTTAACCTTCGGGAGGATACTAGGAGTGCCAGCGCCAGTCTTTCCAGTTTGCTGTACCTCAGCTCTGGTCCCTGGAGTGCCCTGCTCACGAAGTAGACGGGCTGTTGTGTCCTCGTTTCTTCTGTGACGAGGACTGCGGCAAGCGCTTCCTCGGTTACTGATAGATAGAGGTAGAGTGGTTCTCCGGCTCTGGGTTTCCCGAGGACCGGTGGTGCCGCCAAGATTTGCTTGAAGTGGTTGAATGCTTCTTCGCATGCTGGTGTCCATTCGAACGTCACTCCCTTTCTCATTAAGTTGAAGAAAGGTATGGCCTTTGCCGCCGATGCGCCGAGGAAACGGGACAAAGCTGTCAATTTCCCAGCGAGTCTTTGGACGTCTTTGATGCAACCCGGACTCTTCATTTGAAGGATAGCCTGGCATTTTTCGGGATTGGCTTCCACTCCTCTTTGAGTGATCATGAAGCCCAGGAACTTTCCGGCCTCCATGGCGAACGCGCATTTGAGTGGATTAAGCCTCATGCCGTGTTGTCGTAAGGACGAGAAAACATCGTTAAGGTCACTCAGGAGGTCGTCAGGTCGGGCGGTTTTTGCGAGTATGTCATCTACGTAAACTTCCACTGTTTTGCCCAGGAGTTCGCTGAATATCTTATTCATCAACCTTTGGTATGTGGCTCCTGCGTTTTTTAGGCCAAATGGCATGACCTTGTAGCAATAGATGCCTCCTGGCGTTATGAATGCCGTTTTTTCCTCGTCAGGTCGGTGCATCGGTATCTGATTATACCCTGAATAGGCGTCCATGAAACTCAGATATCTGTACCCCGCCGCTGCGTCAACGAGCGTATCAATATTAGGTAGGGGGTAGCAGTCCTTGGGACAAGCCTTGTTGAGGTCAGAGTAGTCTACGCACATTCTCCACCTCCCGTTGTGTTTTTTAACCAGAACCACATTCGACAACCAAGTCGAGTAATCCAATTCCCGGATGAATCCCGCTTCTAAGAGGCTGGCCGTTTGCTTGGCTACCTCGTCCGCCCTTTCCTGCGACATTTTCCTCCTTCTCTGGGCCACTGGTTTGGGTCTCTGCCCTTGTCCCACAGAGGTCGGGAGTGTGATGATTCCATCTGGCTTTATGAAGTGGTCTCCTAACCCTACCACACCGTGCTGGTGGGTCGTCAGGTCGGAATCTCTCAGTCCCAGGGCATCGAAAACGTTTCGGAACATGATGTTTGAGTCTGCCCCCGTGTCTACCAGGATTCGTTTGACGAGGCCAGTTCCGACCCTAGCCGTAATGACCATGGGCGGACTTTCCGGCGCTTCGTCGAACCATTGGTCCTCCGGGCCGAAAGAGATAGGTGGGAGACCCTTAAGACCTCTACCAGGTGGGGCGGAGATCGCTAAGACCTTGGCATCTTTCTTCTGCGCCGATTTCGACCTCGGGGCGGTATTCCTGGCCGTCACCACGTTTACCACCGTGAGGCCGTGGTCGTCACCCTCTGGCTCTTGGCGCTGTCTTGTCGGTCGGGATCTGTCCTCGTTGTCGTTGTCCCGGTTGCGTCTCCTTGGTTCCCTTATAAGGTGGGAGAAGTCGGCGAGTTTGCCGTCCCTGATAGCTTGCTCAAGGGCGTCCTTTAGGTCAAAGCAGTCTTGGGTCTTGTGCCCGTAACCCTTGTGGTACTCGCAGTAGAGGTTCTTGTTTCCTCCCGTCCTGTCCTTCAGCCCCAGCAGATTGATTGGGTGTTTGGCTTTAACAATCCTAGTTGTGAACTGAGCCAAGAAGGCGCGGCTGATGTCGGTGAATTGGGTCACCGAGCCTTGCGGGAGGTTGTTAAACCACCGTATTGCCGGGCCCGCTAAGGTGACCGGGAAAGCGCGACATCTGACCTCGTCTCCCACGCCTTCTAGGTTCATCCTGGCCTCGAAGGCCGTCAAGTGTTCTAGGGGGTCTTGTGTTCCGTCATACTTCATGTCTGTCGGTTTGTCAAAATGTTTTGGTAATCGGACCTCGAGTATAGAGCGGTGGAAAGGGGTCGCTCCTATTATGACAGGTCCTCGAGCAGTTCTTCTCGACTCATCGTTCTCGCGGTGACGTTCCTCGTTGCCTCTGTTCGACGCGCGCCGCCTTTCGTGCCGGGCGTAGATAATGGGGTCGCGACTTCTTCTTCTGGGGCGTATCCGTTCCTCAGTGCTCTCCGACTCGCAATGTGGGCTCGGCGTGCGCCTCGAGTGGCTTCTTGAACGGGAACGGGTGGGGCTCCGCTCTGGGGAGCGTTGGTCGCGCTCTCTTTCTGCTAGTCTGCGCTCTAAGTCTTGCATTCTGTGGCGTAGTTCTTGCATTATCCTGGCGTGGTTGTCACCCGTCCCCCCGAAGGGGCGTCTCTCGTGAGCCTGCGTCGCATCCCTCGTGGGCGACCGTTGCTGCTGCCGGGATTCCGTCGCGACGGCGCCTCCCCCGAGTATGGGAGGCGCTACCTCGGAACCAGTCCCAGTCTGGACCAGTACGAAATCCATGAACGTCTGATCCCCACAGACGGCGCCAATGTTCGGTAGGTCGGGTACCGGACGGTTCGGGTTAGGATCCTGAGGTCAATGCTTCGGACGGTGGAGGAGCTCGTCTGGTCGCGGTTTCCAGATTCCGGGTGAACGAGGTCCCGAGCACTTCTGATGGGAAGGGGGGGTGCCACCTGCAAAGACACTCCGACGCCCTTGTCAGAATATGTGCAGGCGGAGAGAGTGATGTGTGAAATGTGACGTACCTTGGGGGGAGAGCCAGTCTCCCCTTATATACATGCCAGTAGTGGGCCCTTCCAGTGGGCAGGCCCGCACTCTCGAAGGTGTTGTCACACGGCTGTGCACAAGCCGTACGGGACACGTGTTCGGGTCGGGTGTAGGGCGAACCATCGGGCCGGCGAGAACTCGGGTCGGGTCGACCCGCGCGAGTTTTGGGCCAGGCCGTAACATGTTCCACACGTGCTTTCTCTTGGTTAATCACTCATATCCATTGCCGTGTAAGCCTTAAAACTGTTATTGATTCAAAACCACTCAAATTCCTCTTCTCTTTATTGACTAAGATGAAAAGATAATAAATCATATTGAAGTCTCAGAAAGCATAATATACAAATCACTTAGGTAGCGTTTAGTAGAGAGACAGAGACTGAAAGACAGAAATTGAGAGACAGAGACCGAAATAAATTTCAGTATTCTGTTTGGTGCAAAGTGAGAGATAGAAATTGAAACAAGAATAAAACTCTTATTTAATTTGCACAAAACATAAAATTAGAATTAATTAATTGAAATGAGGGTATTTTAGGTATAAAATATTATAAAAATTTTAGTTTCTGTCTCTAAAAATTTCAGTCCCCTGTGTCCCTACTTTTTGGAGGTACTGAAATTTTAGGGACAGAAATAGAAATTTTAGTACCAGTCTCTGAACCAACAAACATGATACTGTATCCGAATCTCCCAATCTCTGTCTCAGTACTTCAAAACAAACGCTACCTTAAATACTAGTGATAGTCTTTCCAAACATCTTCCACAATAAGAGTCGAGTCTGAAATGTTAATGAATAAGATAACTTCAGCCAATCTTTCACTCGTCAGCCTCTTATCAAACTAAATGGATTGTGAGAGATCCCTTAGGCACCATTTGTATCCTCCTTGAGCATATAGAGCTCGAACAATATTTCTTTATATTATAAATGCATGACTTGACTCTTTAGCTTCCAAAAGCATATTTCCTAAGAGATATTTATCCAACATCATATAAGTTCATACTTTATTCGGATGCTTGAAAAGCTGGCAAACTAATTTTTCAAGAACTATATTAACACAGAAAATCACCATACCTCTTGGAATTCCAATTTTATTCCCATTAAGTAAATTAAGACTTTTTTCACTAATTTTACCCTTTTACCAGAAATTTCTTATAATAAAATCTAATTTATTACACACAAGGACTCGAAAAAGAGTTACCTACAATTGTTAGATTGAAAGAAAAGAATCTAAATTGATAAGACAAAATCTCTCTGCTCTATTTAAGAGTCAACCTTTTTAATTATCCAACCCATTATTTATCATGTCCATAATTCCTTAAAAAGATGCTCTACTAACTCTAGAATGATTCAAAGTCACATCAAGATATTTTCTCAGATTTTGTGTGAAGCGAATATTAGAAACTCCATTAACGACTTCTTTCCACGTATTAGAAACAATTTTGGAACAAAGTGCCATAAATTTATAGACATTCAACTCAGAAAAAATTCATTGAGAGATTTTAGGACTCTCTCTGAACACTACTATAGACTCCCACAATCCTTTCTCTTGTTTTGAATGAAATAGGCAAATTTTTTCATACAAAATAGAAAAGTATGAAGAGTCATTTGGTCTCCTTGTCTAAGACCTCTATAGCAAAAAAATTATCCAGCTTGTCACCATCCAAAAAACTAATAGGAAAACGGAGCGATTGTAGTTCATGATTAAGATAATGATGTATCTAAGAAATCCAAATCAACTAAGAGTGTGTTTAAGAAATATATAGGGCTGTACATGGATCGGATAATATGCGCATATCCGCAGTAATTATCTACATCCGATTCGAATTTTGCGGATATTATCCGATCTGCAGAGTCATCGGATTGCGGATTTGGCAGTGATATCTGCGGATCTGATCCGCAAATCCGCATATCCGCACATCTCATATAAATAGCATAGTTTAAGAAAGTAAACCCTAATGTGATATGAATTTTAGTGTGTTATTTTATAAATTTTATGATATCTTATTTTTAATTTTTTATGTTGTAGTTCAACTTAGAATAATTAAACTTAAATCTTGTGTTATTATTTTGTTTTTGTTATTCAAGAGAACTTTTATTGATAATATTTTAGAAGTAAATAGGCTTAATCAGGTGAAAAATGAATTTTCTGAATATTTTTTTTGTAAAATTAGGCAAACAAAATCTTAAAATAAATTTTTTTTTTAGTTATGCGGATATATCCGATATTCGATCTGATCCGGCCTGAAAAAATACAGATATCGTATCCGATCCGATCCGTGTGCGGCCCTGTTAAAAAATCTCCAATCAACTATATCATAAGCGGGATAAGCCTTTTTAAATCAATTTTAAAAGTGAGAACTCTATTTCTTGATTTGATGAGATGCATAACATGGAGCGTCTCTTTGGCTATAATGAAATTATTCAAAGCATCTCTTTCAATAATAAAACTTCCTTGCATCAGACCAATAATATCATTAAAGAAAGACTGTAACGCGTTAACCAGTACTTCAATAATAATTTTGTAGATAATATTACACAAATTGATAGGTTTAAATTCTCTCATGTTATTTAGTTTTTACACTTTAGAAATAACAACAATAAGAGTTTCAAGTATTTTTGAACTAAATTGCTCCTCCATAAAAGCACTCCTCGTCACTTGCCAAATATCTTCACCCAAAATGTCTTAATCTTTTTTAAAGTAAATAATTTGAAAGTCAAACAAATTCAAAGATTTAAGAGAATTTAAACAACAACAACCGTAATTACATATTCAAAATTAAGAATATAGTTTATTACTATTTAAGTTTTAGTTTATAAAAAACTATAATTAATAGTAGTATGAGCATTAAACTTTGAAAATAATTTATGAAAGTTATCTTAATTTTTTAAAAATTACAACACATGGTTTGATAAAATCTACTAAAAATGACTTTCTAACTTATCATCTTAATGTGATAGTTATGTGTTTTTTGTTATAAATTTGTAGTAGGATAGATGACAAAAGAGTTGTACTGTCTCATAGAAAATAAAATTAGAAATTGAAATGATCTTTTTTTTTCCCCTTAAAAAATTTCATTATCTTTCATAAAAATAAATAAAAGTCTACAAATACTTTATTTACTCCTTAATTAACAAACTGATTATTATTTATTATATGTTAAATTTAATAAATAAATTTTTAAAAAAAATAAAACTCAATAGAATAATTCATATTTTATTATGGGAAGAGATACAATATATATAACAATTAAACGAATATTAATATATACATCTATATACGTTTTTAGTGAAGTAAATATATTTGTACTTGAGTTCGTCCTGTTGAATCACACATAATGTTTTTGTAAATGCTTTTTACAGTGACAAAAAATATAAAATTAAAAGTAGTTTAATTAGCCATTCAAATAACTTAGATAAATGTAATAGGGGGATTAGAATATTCTTTTAATAATGTGTATTTTTTTTTTTTGTGATAATAGAGGTCAAAGACCCAAAAATAGAAAACAAAAAACTAAATGCCTTTAAAAAGAGGGACAAAAACTATATCAGAAACTAGAATGTGAGAATTTTTATAGGAGGCTGAATAAAAAATATAGAGGCCAAGAGATAAATATTGCCTTTTCTTTACTAGTTGATCAGCAGTAGAATTAGCTTTGCGAGGCACATTATTCCAGTACACATGAGTGATGTGGTTTGCTTGGAGCTTGATTTTCTCAATGAGGGAAGAAGAAGAATGAGTAGTTGGACAGCTTTGGGTAATGAACTTTAACGCTATAGCAGAGTCTGATTCCACAACTACACAAGAAAGATTCAGAGAAGTAGCAATCCGAAGACCATGGGCAATCCCATAGTTCCGCATGCATGATGGAGCAGCTTCCGAGATTGCAAGAGAAGCCTTTGACAAAACCTTTAAGATAGTTCCTAAAGATCCCGCCACATGCAGCATTATTAATTAGTGCCATATAGGAGCCATCTACATTCAACTTAACAACATCTTCCCTAGGAGGCTTCCAACTTATTAATCGATCATGATTGGCATAAAGAACATTCAGATGCACTTTAGATCTTGAAAAACGGTCAAACTCATCAAACCTTACTCTAATTTGAGCTATAGCCGAGGTCACTATAGTGGAGTTTTCTTAAAAAATTATCTTATTTCGGAAGAACCAAAGAGAGGATGCCACCACCCCAAAAAGACATTGCCAATTTCTAGAAATAGCGAGGTTGGTGCTCAACCAATCTTAAAGACTAGAGCTGAAGAAGCTTTGTTTCATGCCAAAGGCAGCAAGTTATCCCAGACCATTGATGCAAACCCACAGTCTCTAAGGACATGGAGGGTCGTTTCGCTATGGTTGTTGCATCTGGGGCATGATGGCGTGGTTGAGAGGTGACGTTGTTGTCTCTCCGCATTGGTTAGGATTGCATTATTAGCAACAAACAAAGAAAAGATCAAACACGTTCGGGACCGCACCAACGCCAAACCAGATTAAACGTTCCATTATAGGGAGAAGGATTGTTACAAAGTGTTTGATAGGTTTGTTTGAGATCGAATGAGCCATCCGATGACAAGTTCCATGCCACATGATCTGGCATCCTCCATGGAGATGGTGGAGAGATGGCAGCAATCTTCTTCACCATATCTTCTGAAAACCAACTATAAAATTTGTTCAAATCCCAATTACCTGAAACATCAAGAAAGTCCATCAAAGAACTAGAATAATCTGCATAATTAATTTTTACCTGCGACACATGCTGATCAAGACTGCCCAAATTGAAAACCAGTTATGTTGCCAAAATTCAATCACAAAGCCATCACCAATACGCCAGATATGATTTTGTTTCACATTTGGCCATGATTTGCATATTCCCTTCCATATGTTAGAGCTATTTGGCTTTCGCTCAACATTAGGAATGATATCCTTCCCAGCTTTATATTTGGATCGGAGCATAGTGGCCTATAAAGAATCTCTTTTCTCAACTAGCCCCCAGCCAGCTTTCATTATGAAAGTATGGTTTATTTTACTTGCATGTCTAATGCCAAGACCTCCTGCTTTCTTGGGTTGACAAATTTTATTCCAATTAATGAGATGAATCTTCTTTGATTGATCAGTATCACCCCAAAGAAAACTCCTACATTTACGATCAATAACATTACAAGTAGAGAGAGGTAATAAAGCAGTTTGTATAGTATAAAAAGGAATAGAAGAGATGACAGATTTTACTAGAGTAGTTCTGCCTGCAAACGAAAGAGAGGATGCTTTCTAAGAATTTAGTCTGGAGTTGAGCTTGTTGATGATGTCATTGAAGGTATGCTTGGATACTTTAGAATGTAGAAGAGGAACACCCAGATACTTTTCAAGGTTATCTGTTCTAGCAAATTGGAGAGCTTCACTGATCTCAATTCTAACTTGGTTTCCCACGTTTTTGGAGAAGTAAACCCGAGTTTTTTCATTACTAACTTTCTGGCCAGAGCTGTCACAGAAGGATTTGAGGCATTTATTGATAATATCCACTTGTTGGAGATTAGCTTCCGCAAAAAGAATTAAATCATCCGCAAACCATAGGTGGGAGAGCTTAGGACCATCCCTGTTCAATTTGATAGGCTTCCAGAATCCATGATTAACAGCAACATTAACCAGTTGAGAGAGGCGTTCAATACAAAGTACAAAAATGTACAGTGAAAGGGGGTTTCCTTAGCGAATACCTCTGAATGGAGAGAATTCATCTAATTCCTCACCATTCCAAAGAACTCGCATCCTTGCTGTGGAAATGCATGACATAATGAGCTTGATAATATGACTTAGGAAGCTAACCTCCATAAGAGTATCTCTAACAAAGCTCCATTTTATTCTATCATAATCTTTTTCTAAGTCAATCTTGATAGTCATCCACCCTTTCGGACCCTTCTTGCTTCTTATCATATGAATGACTTCCTGAGAAATAATGATATTATCTGAGCTATGTCTGCCAGGAATAAAACTGCACTGTGAGGGTTTGACTAACTTCTCCATGAGGCTTCTAATACGACTAGCAAGGATTTTAGTGACAACTTTGTAGGAGACATTGCATAAACTGGTGGGTCTCATTTGCTTGAGGTTAGTGACAAGTTCTACCTTAGGAATAAGAGTAATAAGAGTCTCATTTATCTCTTGAACTTTCTCTGGCTCATGAAAAACACGATGTATAAGGGTACAAATGTCAGACCCGACTTTATCTCGCTAGCTCTGATAAAAGACAGCTTGCAAACCATTATTTCTTGGTGCTTTAAAGCTGCCCATAGCAAAAATCGCCCCTTTAATCTCGATATTAGAAATATCTCCTCCCATTCTATTTCGGTTCTCCTCACGAAGAGTAGAAAAACTATTAGTGAAAACAAAAGGACACTCAAGGAAGGAATCCATATACAAATTAGAGTAAAAAGAAAAGGTCATACTCTCCAAAGTATTCTTATCAGTAATTAAATTACCATCATCATCTTGAAGAGAATGAATTTTATTCTTCCTCCGCCTAACCATAGTTGAGCCATGAAAGAATTTTGTATTTTTATCTCCAAATTCTATCCACTTATATCTAGATTTCTGGTACCAAAGGAGATCTTCATGGGCTAAAACTTCCTCAGAATCCTTCTAAAGTTGCACTTGAAGTTCTTCAAGAAAGGTATTATTATTGTAACTTAGGCTATTAGTAATGCCCTGAAGTCTTCGCAGGATCTTGCTTTTCCTTTTCCAAATGTCCCCAAAAATATTGGAGTTCCATTCTTTAAGAGAATTTTTGAAATTAAGAAGCCCTTCTGTCCAAGAGTTTTTCACATGCCAACATTGATGGACTAAATCATTGAAACCGGGATGGGATAACCAAGCGGCAAGAAATCTGAAAGGCCTCCTTCCTCTGTTGGGAGATGGATCAGCAGCAAAATTCAAACATATGGGAGAGTGGTTTGATTTGAGAAGGGGAAGGTGCTTCAGATAAGCCTCAGAAAATTTAAGCTATCAGTTAATATTGCTCAAACTTCTATCAAGTCTTTCTACAAGATTATCTCTCTTCCATGTAAACGGCCAACCAATGAAACCTAAATCAATCAAGCTACAGTCTGACACACAATTCTGAAACTCATTGCAAGCACCCAAAACAACCTTGGAAGAACCGTCCTGCCTTTCATGATCATGTAAAATAGCATTAAAATCACCAAGAAGACACCAAGATAAATTAGTATTATCAGCCAAAGAACGAATATTACTCCATAAAGATCTCCTGGTAACTCGTTGAGGACTCCCGTAACAAGCTGAAAGAAGCCAAGAATCTGAATTGTTGCAAGAGACTTGAAGATGAACTAGTTGATTACTATAATCCAGAACAACAACATCCCAAATACTCGCATCCTATAAGCACAAAATACCCCCAGAATGGCCAACGGCTTCGACAATAAAAGACCCATCAAAACCCATCTTATCTCTGATTTTCTTCCCTTTCATACCACTCACATGAGTTTCAAGCAAGATAATAAAATTAGCATCATATTCCTTTTGCATATCTCTAATAAGAGAATGAAAAGACTTACCTCCAGCACCCCGACAATTCCAACAAATAATATTCATCATAACAAGAATATGGAGAGGGTTATCGAGGACCGAAATCAATTTTTGGGTTGAGTTTCAAGTACCAAAACAGCACTGCCATGGGAAGACTCCCCATCCTTAAACTGATTCTTGCTTGGGTTCTCCAAAGTTGGACTTCTTTGTTTATTGGAATTTAAAGCCGCACCGCTCCCTGGATCCGGCGGTCTCATCGAAGATGAGGGATTTTGGGTTTGAACTAAAAAACTATTTCTTACCACATGAGCTTCAAGAGGTGATTGCCTCCGTTTGGAGATTTCAAAGGCTTCTCTTTGTTCATTCTGGAGGCGCCGCATATGTTCCAACATCGCCAACTCCATAGCTTCCATTTCGGGTTTCTTCTTGTTGTGAACCACTAAGAAAGATTTGCTTATATATTCTTTGGCTTTGGGTGAGAATTGTTCCAACATTTTGGCTTTCAATTTGTTACCTTTTTCCTTGGGCTTAATCCCAACTAGCCCATGATTTGGTTTTTTAATTCCTTGAGGATTTTTGCCAGCACCTTGTTTAAGGACCTTCTTGTATATGGGTTGAATTTTTTTAACATTGTTATAGGCCTTGGTAGCTTGAAGCCCATCTTGTGTATTAGTTGATTGTTCAACATCAACATGAATAGCATGCACTAGAATGCACTTTCACATTTTGCAGATTTTCCTCTAGAGGATATTATAGCGTGATCCTCTCCCTTCCTCTATATTCTCAACAATATCTTCAGGTGATGCTTTTTCGCCTCTATTAATTTCATGGATATTCCCTCCTTTCATGTTAGGATTAGTTGCCTTTTTCTTTCTATTTTGTCTTCTCACCATCATCCAAGGGCCAAAATCTGGAGGATTTTGATTTGTCCGAGTATCATGCTAAATCCCACAATCCGTGGAACTTTCATTTTGGTTATCCTCAATTTCCTGATTGTCCCCTGAATCTGCCTTCTGGTCGGCATTTTCCACCTTCTGTGTCTCCGCTTGTTCCACCACCGTCTCACTACATTGGTCCATACGATGTCCATATCTGCCGCAATTGAAACAAATTCAATAAAGACCTTCATACTCAATGTTTAACTCACTACCCAACACTGAAATACGCGGTACAAGTTTTTTTTGCCAAATCAATCTCAACACAAATGCGAGCAAATCGTCCTCTAGAGTGGATGGAAGTAGTATGATCGATTTTGAGCATTTGACCAATAGCCGAACCTACAGGCCACAGGAATCGAGGATTATAAAGTTCGATTGGAAGATTAGGAATACGAACCCATGCTGTGATTTTCTTGATTTGAGTCTCAGAGTTCAAAAAGAACAGCCTCCATCATTGCACAATGAGGTAGTGCCCGACAATCATCCATGGCCCCTCTAATAGCGCGTGCGAATAATCCGCCTCATCTGTAAAATGAACAAGGAAATAATCACAGTCCATATCAATCACATTAATATTACCTTTTTCGGCCCAATCCCTTCGAAGACGTTGTTCAATGAATCCCAATCCCATACGTTTGCCTAGGACTTTGACGATGAGCGCATTGTGCCAAGGCTTGCACCATTCATCAAACTCTTCTTTCACCAAGATCCTCCTTTTCAGCATCCATGTACCATTGATCCTCCGGGTTAGGAGCATTCTCATCAATGCCATCCATGACCATACTATCACCTCTCGAATTAAGGCCAGACGATGTTAGAAGAGACTCCTTGTACGAGATTTTTGGCATGCTCTTAACGTCGTGTTCTTGCCCAACAATGTCCATGCATTCACTAGGTTGATTTAAATCAACATCATCACGAGTCTTGACTTTCTTTGTGCTACACTTTTTTAGATTTATCTCTTAAGTGAAAATTCTAGCAGAACTTTCTTTAGCCATTTTATTTATTTATGTATCATTTAACTGCTATAACTTTTTTAGTAATGTGTATCATTTAATAATGTGTATTTAGTTTTGTGTTTGCATATGCAAAACTCAAAATTTAAAATTTTGACACTTGTTTAAATGAAGGATTGAATTAATTACTTGACTAATTTAAATTGACTAACTTTAAATACTATAAATAATAAAAAATAGATATATCATACTAAACATTGTTAATTATGATTTTAATTTGTTAATATTCATAATTCATCGACCAACGATAAATTTTTAATTAAAATTTAAATTTATGATGAGTTAATCCTTATCTTTTTGAATTGGAGGATACTGTTGAAAAAAATAACGATAAAAAAGTTGGAGTAATTTATTCTTTACTTAAACTTTTTAGTTGTATTAAGCTGTTGGAAAGATAATACATGCGTTATAAACATGGATGGATGAAGCTGTGAAAATGGGAAGAATAAAATCAATTAATCAAGAATGACAATTGGAACTTAAGGATAATGTAAACACCTTTTAGGTAAGTGACACCACCTTTTCAGCTTTTGGCTTCATCACTTTCTTATTTTTAATATAATGACATGTTCCTGTTTATATAGGTTGAGGACTATCTCGTTTGTCTGATCTTGTGGCTGTTATTATAACTTTAAGATTTACTTTTCTCGAAAGAGTTAATAAAATTATTGAAGCCGAAACTGCCTTTTCTTTCTAATCTGAGCTGTCTCCTCCTAATACAAGAATTCATATTATCATTTCACAGAATATTTTAGCTGAGAAAAGTCAAAAGAGAAATGAGAACACAACAGAAAACGTTGACATACATAATTAGCTGGAGGATCATCCCAAATGTTACCTTGAGTTTTTATATATGTTTCAAAATAGAAATTTAGTCAATTATACAAATAAAATCTATGGGAATTCATCACATATTATCCATTTCTAAAAATTAGTTATTTTTAAAATTTATTAATAAAAAAATTGAGGTTACATTAACTAAAAGTACCAACACTCTTATGTATGAACAAGACATATGAAAACAAAGTCCTACAAGAATATAAATATAATTTAGAAATACATGAGTTTCGAAAATTTCCTCCTACTCTTCCCATGTATGCAGTATATACTATAGAAAAGTTTTTAAGTATACTGATATATCAGTATTTAAGTGACTTTTAACTGTTGATTTTAATTATAAAAAATATATATAATATATATAATTAAGATCGACAGTTAAAAATTATTGAAATAGGAGTATTATTAAGTAAGTACGGCTTGATGATAATGTTTTCAGAGTTAATAATATTGCAAAAGAGCCACGTTATAATGATGAAAGAATGATGTAAAAAAGTTTATGCTGAACGAATTCCCAAGAAGATGATGCTAATTCTGTGTCATGAGTAGGTTCTCCATTAAAGGTGGCCGATTTATATAAGTAATAATTGGATTATGATGTTTCAAGAGACGACAAATCATAATTGCCAATAATTATGATTTATGAAGGCATCCAGTGGATTGGAGTAGAATTATAGATATTGGGTCATTGTCAACTTGTTAATTAGTCAAACTATCATTATAAACGTGTCGAGTTTAGAAAATACAAACAACTACATGCATGTTATAAAACAAACTCATAATAAGATCACCAGCTTTGTCACTTTTTCTGTGTTGATTCTTGGGTATTTTAACTCGCCTTCTTCTCATATATGATCATTGTAGTTTTTTCCTATAGTCAATTGATTTAGTGCGTACTAAATTAGTTAAAAATACGTAGATATATTTTTTGCAGTAATAGTAAGGAGATAATAATTTAAAATTATTTTATTTTACTTAATCTTTATAATTTCATGCATGTAATTAATTATACACTTATGATATATAATATTACCTAATATTCAGCAGTAATAATTAAGAAATATAAAATAAAATAATTTTAAGTTAATTTAGGCTGATTTTTTTTAAAATATTTTTGTATTTCTTGTCCCTGAAAACGTTGCAGAATTTCCTTTTTTATCCTTGTAGTTTTTTTTTTTTGGTTTCCCACGGTATCCCCCAACCCGGCAGGTCAAGGACTAATCCGTCGCGGTACTGAGCTCCATTTAAGGGTTTGCCGCTGGCCAATGGGTTGCTGCATGCACAAGGCGGGATTCGAACTTATCCCTATAGTTTTTATTAGTCCAAGTATATTCAAAATGTTTTTTTTTTTTTGGACTTGGCTCTGGGCCAGGCAACCAACCCGGCCCAAAGCAACAGAAGCAGATAGTTCCCCCACCCCAACCCATTCCGAAAGCCCGACCCGGAAGCAACCCGCCCCGGTACGCCTCAGCTTGATCTTCTTCCTCCTTCGCGCAGAGATCTCCACCGCTATGCTCTTCATCCTCAGCTATGGTGCATGTTCCTGATTCCAAGCTCCTCCTTTCCCAATGCCATTGCCCTCCCTAATCTTGAGGATTTCCTTTCGATTTTGGCCTTTGCTGCGCCTCCCCGTTGATGCCCCTTCCGGACCTGCCTCCCCAATCCTCCCGCCATACACCTCTCCGTGCGCCGCTTCACATTCATCAGGCTTCCATCGGCTCTGCCATGAATCCCCTGGCGCATCCCTATTCTGTCGATTGCTACCCCATCCTTGGCCTAACGCATTCTGCGACACTGCCCGATCGGCTGAGCTTCCTCCTCGGTCACTGTCTCCTATTTCAATGGCTTCGTTGTGGCTGTTGACGACTAGTTGGTGTTCTTCTGTGGGTCGATTCTGCTCCTTGTCTTCCGCTGGTGGCTTATCTCGGGCTTCTGTTTCCGCCTCCCCAGGTAATCTCTCCTCCATTCGCAGTTCTTGGTGGCTTGTTGAGTCGGAAACCATGTTGAGTTGAATCTGTATACCCTTTTTTTTTTTTTTGGT
>NC_029790.2:17666205-17668607 GCF_000816755.2 Arachis ipaensis | reverse complement strand
AACTTGCTTCGTTTAGCGGTTTAAGTCTCTCTGTTTTGTTTAATTTTTCAGTCAGTGGATCTTTTTTTGTTTTTGTCCCGAGTCAACGGAACTTAGTAACCACTAAGGCACTAACTACTGTCAGATAAAAAAAAAAAATCATAACCAATAAGGGGTTTTGGTCATACAAGAAGTGGGCCATTGGAGACTATGACTTCTAAATGGACTAAAACCATATTGTTGGTCATCCATATTGCTGGGTTGGATTTTGAACCAAAAAATAGGGGTTCCCAACAATTACCTTTTTCAAGGTTTGAAGTTTGGTGACAATAAAAAGGACTGAAGACTGGTGAACTCATTTTTTTTAAAGGAACACAGAAATTCACTTGTTAAATTTGGTAAATTTTTTATGTCAATTGTACATGAATACACTATATAATTGTTTTTCTTTTTGAAGTGCAAGACGAAAACAATTTGGTTGGATGAGTGTGTCCGTTGTGTGAAACTAAGATCTGGCATTGAGCAACATTTGTAGTAGAATATCATTCCATGAATCAATTGGTCCCGGCAAACACCAATGCAAACAATCATTCTGAATTTTCGCATTCATATCATTTGCAAAGGGATGAAACTGTCTGTACGGTCCTGGATGTCCATCAGGCCTCAACAAAGCCAATCTTGTCGTGTCCAAAAGTTTCAGCCTGGCGCCATGTTCCCACGCTGTCGCCTTCTCAAGCTCTTGGAGTTCAATCCCTCGCATGATGGAATCTACGTCACTTAGCCTCACTTGATCCTCTTTGAAAGGTACTGTTCTATTGCAATAACCACCACTGAACCATTCTCCATTCTCAAAGTGATCCGGTGTGGTAGTTCTGAAGAAAACGGTTGCTTTATGGTTAGAGTTTGTTAGAAAATGGAAGACCTGCCGCAACGCCTTGCGGTATGCGTAGTCGAATCCTAGCTCCGTCAGATTCTTTCCAGGGCAATAATGGCATCCCCTGACGGTTCTGTTTTCGTGGTAGATTGCGGTCTTGAGGAACCATTTGCCTCCGGCTATGACGACGTAGTCGAAATTGTGGTATTGGTTGGTCCATTTGTGATCCAGGGTGTCGAGATGAAGCTGGATTTCAGAGGACGAAACTCCGTTTGAGTCTTCGAATATATCTGCTTTGATAAGGAACGGGGTCCATATTACTGAGAGTGTGAAGTTGTAAGAAGGGAACTTCCATATCTTTGATTTAAATTCCTCATCATGGTACACCTCTTGGGCTGCTTCTATCTGTGCCATGCAATTGCACCATTCAATATTTTGCATTCTAATTTTGCGAATCTTAGGAATGTAATCGGTGTCATTAGTATTTGGAGAGAATTCATAGGGGTACCTGGGAGAGAATGCAGAGTAGAGACTGAACATGGTTACGGCAGATGGAGTCACCAATGAAAGCCCATGATTTATCCCTCATCATATGAAGGAACTTGGTTGGGCTGAACCTGGGTAGCCCACAGGCCCGTGGGGCCCACCTCCAGTAGAGGAACTCAGAATCAGGGCGTCCATTCCTCATGCAGTTCTGGTGATCTTCAATGAGAAGGCAGCTTTCATTAGTATAGAGTGGGGGAGATGGGTCAGCCACCCAATCTCCCACAAAAAGATCACACTTTTCTTCTTCTTCTTCTTCTTGTTCATCCACATTATTGTTAGCGGCGGTTTGTGTTTGGTTGGTTGAAGCACGGAGAAGCTCATTGTGGGATGAATCAGAGAAGAAGAAGAGGAGGTGGATGGCTAGACCCAACAAGAGGCATGACAGTGCAAGCTTGATCAACACAATCACAATCACATTCACATGGTTGTTGTTGCTCTGCTTTTTCAACTCTGATCTCACCATTTCCCAACACACTCTGCAGCTACAAATAGCAGCACGCTTCACAGCACAACAAACACAAGATACAAACTTACCTACTTCTCTTCAAAATAAACCAAACCATACTCTAACTCTCTGCTAAAGTGGACTCAACATTCAACTGGTGCCCATCTTTTAATTATTATTATGTAATATATATGATGCATAGTACCTTTTTTTCTGCATAATATTACTTCCTCCTCACTTCTATGTTTACAAGAAGAGAAACTTGATCACTTCTTTGTTAAGACACATTAATAACTAATCATAGATACTACTGTTAAACAAAGTAAATCTATATATTGAGACCCACCCACCAGAGAGCCCTAGATGCTTAAGATTTAAATTTCGCTTTAACTATTCAAAGAGAGTACATGGTTAATATTTTAAGTAGTTAAAAAAGCTAAATATATTAAAGGTAGTTGTAATTTTTAAACGACTATAATACGAATGATAAAAAATTAGACACCAAATCAGCTGTAAATATAGAATTTATATTAAAAAAATAAAATATCTATTAAAAAT
>NC_029790.2:17658690-17665797 GCF_000816755.2 Arachis ipaensis | reverse complement strand
AGTAATGTATTCATTAATCAATTGAAATAATATTTTAGTACAAATACATAAATAAGTCTATATACATATTTTTGTATAACCTTTCGAGAATTTTATTTATATAAAAGGATTTCTTTCCTCACGCGAAAAGAAATGTCATCAACTCTATTTGTTAGAACAGCTTATTCTCTCTTTTTTAATGTTTATTTTCTTTTCTAAAACGAGATTTGGCTCAGGATTACCCATTTTTAATTTCAGAATTTATCTGAATTTAAAAATTATCACATGGTAAAATCTATTAAAAATGTGTAAAACATGGTATATATTTGTGTAGTAGAAATTTGTACAAATAATTCATTTCTAATACTATATACCATAAAATGAAATAGAAAAGGGAAAAAGCTAAGGCCAATGGTGAAACGTTCCAAGGACATTAGTAATACCCTCCCAGTTTCAGATGCAGAGGAAGGGGAGAAAGAATGTTTGTCATTTTGTGTATATATATTATCCATAATAAAACACACACTATATGGGTTGGTGAATTTTTTTTTATATATTTGGCGTTAGTACTAAGTCCTAACTCTTCATGGATCGATGTCATGTCACGTGCCATGTGCTCCCCTCTCCTCTCCTATGTTCTTATCTTAAAAATCTTGAAAAATGTATATTTCTACAGAGCTCATATCATAAGGTTAGTGGATTGATGTATCCACAGCACAGCTGACATTAGCCATTACATGATATTCAATCAACTTTTGCTTTTTCAGAATATATTCTTTCCACATATATGGCATATATGCCATTGAATAATCTTGCTGTTGATGTGGCTGGCTACTTGGCTACTTGTACTCTCTTTATTCGTTTGGTTTATGCGTGTCTTTTAGTTTATTAACATCAATTCATCAAAGCTATATCAATGACGGATTTTAGATTTTATGGATATTTGATTCCGTGTCTTTTCCTTTACATGCTTTTGCAGTAAAAAGATTTTATGGGGTTGTTATATGGATGTCAGTGCTAATCAGATCAAGAAGTTCTTTAATTAACGTTTACATTAAACTAACGTTGATGCCTTTATTCTCCGAACTTTATTCCAATTCCTTCTCTTTTTTATGCACGTCACTTAACTTCTTAGGTGATTATAATGCATGCAATTTCAGCATAATCTCCCTTCTTGTTAGACATGATCCCATATGCCTTTAATAAGGTTCATAATTTTAATTCATCAAGGTTTACAACGATGCTAATGCTATGTCAAAATACTAAGTGGGGACCACCGTGAAAGTCACCACAAGACAGGATTAAGAAGGTAACAGATATAATAGATTAATAGTAATCACACTCATGAAGCTGTAATTAGCATGGAAAAAGCTTATGTTTTAGCTATGGTGGGGGACCAAATGTTGCTATGAATTAAGAGATTATAGAGCTATGATGAGTTAATTATGTAGACAACCTTCATGTCCCAAGAGATCCCATCTCCATTATAATATATAAATACTTTGCCATTTGACTCTGATGTGCCTTGCAGTGGAATCAATAAAATAAAGTGAACCACCAAAGCTCAATGCCATCTCATGCATCCTTCTTTTCATAATATTTAATTCTTCATATGATGCTGCATGCATATATAGTCACATACATATATAATACTGTATTAGATAAAAGAAATTAAAAAAAAAATAAAAGATGGGGGAGGCATCCTGATATACATCCATCTGGTTGGATTACACTAACAAGAAACAAGCCCTTTTGATTTCTCTACTTTCTCCCTTTTTTTTCCCTACTTTCTAGTTGGAAATAAGGTTCCATAACAAAAGGACTCTATTTTCCAACTCACCTTCAGAGGATGGAAAATAAGGTTATGAATTGAAATTAGTATAAAATACTGGGATATAAGAAAACTTCGAAAACAAAAATTCGCATTGATTCCTACATCTATAACCAGCTTATAATGTCCTTTAAAAGTTACAACAAAGGGGTAATGTGTTATACTGTTATGTCCCCTCTAACACTGCACTTCACATGACACTTCAAAATCATATGTCACCAATGCATGTACTTAAGATAAAATAATTCACAATAATCTTTCAAAAATTCTAGATCATATTAAAATATAACTTCCATGGTTCACTACAAATTTACTATTATAAACTCAAAGGAATAAATTAAATTTTTACACATCAAATTCTACACTAGATGCAAGCCTTGCTGCTCAATCAAGAACTACTCCTAAAACTTCTTGACATTATCAATCTCAGAACTCCTCATGCAGTTTTTCTAATAAACATAAATATGTAATCTAAATCCACTTCATGAGCATGAGCAAAATCACTACATATAGGGGGATTTCGATTTTCAAGTAATCTTGTAAGCATTTCCAAACTAGTTGAATGTTCTGATACCAAATAACGTTGCGGAGTATTCACAAGGAAGGCACAAAATTCCTCTTCCCAAACCTACAACAGTATTTGTTTCTACATTTGATTATGCAACTGGTCTAGGTACTTTCATGCCAAATCCATGCTTCACTTTCTCAACTCTGTAAAAAAAATAAAATTGTGGTGTAAACAATCATATAAGGAGTCAAATACCAGGACAATTTGAGCAATAAGCAAACAAAACTGAAATTATGCACTTTTTTTTTAATTAAAAAGAAAAGGAAGTAAGACTTAGTTCTGGTGAAGAATGAAGACAGATAAATCTCTTCTACCACCTTCAAACAGCAATCAAACTTAAAATATGATAGATAAAGTAGTGAAGAGAGAAGACAAAAAGGCATACTGTAAAGCAAGCATTGCACAACATCCCTTAATAAAGCAGAGAGATCTTATAGTTAATAAATAATAACTAAAGCATCCTACAATTCTAAGTAACATTAGAAGCGTAAGTGCATTAGATACAAAGAGATAAGTTACTACATAATATAAGGACAGAATCAGCAGAAACAAAGCACTTACGTTGGCGCAAGCTTTCCAAGGCTCTCTAGCTCTTCTCCTGTGTCTTCATCCAGGACTCTCCCAGAAATTTCAATGATATAAGATCTGTCTCTTTCAGTGGGAAGTCCCCTTCCAGCAAGCAAATCCAAATCTTTTAGGTGAAGCTCCCTACCGTTTACAAAAACACCAGTGTTTCCACCGGAACATTTGTCCGACAAAGGATAATTGAACTCATCTATAAATGGCTGCCAGCAAATTCAAGATACTGGTTACAATTATTGCACTAGGAATATTATACACTCACCAGAGAAAACAAAGTGGTAGAACTTACAGGAATTATTCCAAGACAAGGTCCACCCATGACACCCCAAAATCCAGCCCGAAAATCATACCTAATAAGCAGTTGTATAAAGGCAAATCCATTAGTACACAATATAAGTAATAAGCACAAGATTTATATCTATAGTTGACTGCAAAAACATACTTACCAATAATTTCCAGGCTGGATTGGTCCAGCTAGCTTCTCGGCCTTCTTAATTACACGATCCGAAATGGGGTGCCCATTTACAGTAACATTAATTTTGCTTCGATCATCCGTTTGAGCAGATCGAGAGAAATCTCGGAAGCTTTTCTTGATAATATTTGCCAAAAATGAGTCAGTCCCTTTGTTGGATTTAGGATGATCATGTTCGCGGCTTGCATCTCTAGAATCCAGGGAGACAGCAGTGTTAGAATAGTCATGGACATCCATCTCAGTTGCAACTGCTGCCTCCTTTAGAGAATTCTGCCGTGATGTAACCTTGTCAACTTTGGCCTTGTCTTGTTCTGAGCGACTACTTCGGTTGCCTTTTCCAAACCGATTTACTGCATAATTATTGTTAGAGTAATCGAAATACTCTTGCAAAGGTGAGCCAGCAGGAGGAGAGGAAGAGCCTTTGCTTGGCCCGTTAATGGCCTTAGTTGCATCACTTGGAGCAGTCATCATTTCTAGACTATTTTCGTCTTCAGAGGTGCTGGGAGATGAAGAATGAAAGCTTTGCATATCCTGGGACTTGTTAGAATTTGAACTTGGGCCTGCAACCAGAGAAAGAGGTTCTCTGTCTACTGAGTGGAACTCATAACCAGAATAATCATCAGAAGAGAAGTTAACACCACTCCTGTTCATGTGACCACGTGGATGAAACATCCGCCTACTTACAACCTCATTAGAGCCATCATCAGCCCTTTCCGGATGAGAAGAAACAACTAACTTGCTGTTGATGACAGTGAAAATTATGTCTGTGGAACAAGCTCCACATCGCACTTTCTGCCGATGACCCTTTAACATAACCATCACCTTTTTAGGCAGCTGCAATAGCTCAAAGCAATTATGACATGTAATAAAGGGAGAACCACCGGCTATGGGACGGCAATGCTGTCTGCCACTAGCTAACATTACTTTTCGGGGACGGCTTCGCACAAAACCACTCATCTCAGAGTTGAAATCACTAGGCCATCTATTATGCAACTGCTTTGGAGGAATGGCAGTTCTAGCATGTGGACCGTGATTGTATAACATAGGATCATTTGGGGTATCAGGAAATCTGCTATTACCGAATGGGCCAGGATGTGCAGGCACTGGACCTCTGCGTTTGTTGTCATAGCAATGAAAACAAGAACAAGAAGATGGGTGAAGCATCGCATTATGTGTGTATGGTTCATAATTTGTACTACTATCAACATAGCGTCCGGGAAAGTAAGGATGCATTGATTGTTGTAGGAATTGATGTGGACCTCTCCTCAGCATTTGAGATGCATAAGGATCTCCATATCCAGGAATGTGATTCAGATTATGCATTGCAGGATGGAAGTTGGGCATAGCCATTTCATGACCGCTAGTATAAGCATATGGATCATGGCAATAATTGAAGTATGGGGGACCTGCAACATGTTTGTCAGTGCCAAAAAATTGTCTTGAAGTCCTGTTTAGCCTTGATGATCCATCCGGAAACCAAGGATCTGGAGGAATCATCCTTTCATCGGGACGAACTTTCTCTTTTGAGTCACTAACTGCTTCAGAAGATTTACCTAGCTGGCCCTTTAACTCATCCAACTTCCTTAGAAGCTCGGTTCGATCTTGCTCAGCATTCTGAACCTTGTTTGCTCCACCTGTATCATTATAGCTATTTGAAGTGCCCTCATCAGGATGATTTGAAGTGGAAAATCTCACACTTTCCATATCAGCTCTAGGCTTTCTCCAAATCCCCTCCATCTCACACTTGTCTCCATTTCGCCGGCTAAACATTCTCCCAGAGAATTTCGATGACTCGGCCTCCTCCCCTTCCCTTCCTATTGCTTTACCCACTTGATCTTTGCTGCCACTGACATCAACACCTTTCTCGTTCGATTGACTCGGCAAACTCTCATATCCATTATCTGGCTTAGTATCAACATCTGAAGTATAACTGGGAGCAACTACGCTTTTCTCCAAAGAATTTTCTCGTTTTCCAGAATCTCCTCCAACCTTTCCCTCATCAGACTTCTCTGACAAGCTGCCACTTACATAACCTTTAAGCTTCGCTGCAAATCAAAATCAAAGTTCAACCACAATCAGAATCAGAATCAAAACCATTTTTTTGTTCCTGAGCAGAAAACAAATGACTAATATATAGTTTGATGCAACTGGGGCACTCAACATGATTATCGTAACAGTGAAAAACTAACGAAATGTGAGAGGAAGAAGAAGAGTACCTCGAAGAACAGCACCGCAACCACCGCATTGATAAAGAGAGTAATCAGCAAGCTCAGGAAGGAGATTTTCACACTTGGGGCAGCGCACCAAGCGCACCTTGGTGGAATCCGCCATTGCTGTGAAGGTGGAATCACATGAGGAATAAAAGGGAAAAAGAGTGCGTTTTGTGGAAAGAAAAAGTGAAAACTTGGCTTGTTGGAAAGAACAACGTTAGAGAAAGGGAAGTGACGAAGAGAGTGGTTGTTATTCAAAGCTTTCGTTCTCAACACCAATAACAATAAGCAAGCCTTAATGAGAGAAAGCGAAAGCCTAACACAGTTCCTTTTTCTCTTTTTCTTTTGCTTCAGCTGCTTCTTCTTTAGGCTATTTTTCTAACTAAGAACACAGAGACAGAGAGAGTGGGGACAAGTTTTCTTGCGGGAATCTTTGAATTTTGTGAGATGATTAAACTCTGAAATTCCAACGCAGAATGAGAATTACTGAAAAATGGTAACTTTTATTTAATTAATTTATTTATACTAATAGTAATAGGGTGGTGGTAGTACTGAGTAGTACTGGGGGCCAAGAAACAAGAAACAAGGAGAAGAGCCAAATTATTGAGTCCAAAAATTGAAGGGATGGGAGCAGTGAAACGACGACGTAGTGGAGATTGATGTCTTTGTTGTTTTATGTAATTGTAATGTGAGTGCATTGGGAATGGACAACGGTCCTGATTTCTGAAACTGAAAAGCACAAAGCAGAGAAAGAGAGAGAGGGGCTTCTAATAGGTGGCTTTTTTCATTGCTACTTGGAATCGTTTTTTGTTTCCGCTTTGTAAATAACTAAATACTAATTCAAAAATATCATTTATATATTAAAATTAAACATTAAAATTAGGACTCATTTTTTTGGATATGCAGATTGTGTATGTGTTGTGCATAGGTATGGAGGTGGGTGGTGTTAGACATGAATGTGGGATAATTTTTTCTGAACCATAAAGTGAAGAAATCGGACTGTCCGATTTCTTTGTTAAAAAAATTATGAACACAAATCGGATGGTTCGATTTGTATGGGAGGAAAAATCGGAAGGTCCGATTTGTACTTTTAAATTTTTTTTATTTTGAAAACAAAAATCGGATGGTCCGATTTTATTATTAAATTTTTTTTAATTATTTAAAATACAAATTGGACGGTCCGATTTGTGTAATGCAATTTTTTTAATTTTTTAAACACAAATCGGTCTATTTGCTCTTAACACCACAATTACGTAAAGCACACATACACTCCATAACTGTGTCTTACACCATTCTTCCTTCCATATCTAAATTACAAAGTGCTAAAATTAGTTGTGATGTATTTATATGTAAATATATAAATATTTTAATTTATTTTTAATATATATTTTATTCTAATAATTACTTTTAAAAATTAATATTAATATACATCTAACATAATTAATACTAATTTGATTACATAGAT
>NC_029790.2:17654862-17658582 GCF_000816755.2 Arachis ipaensis | reverse complement strand
ATAGATTTTTATCATTTTTTAATGGATGTTATTAGATTAGTTCAAAGTTGGCCAATTCAATTATTTATTGTAAATGGTAATTACTAATTAGTAATGCACCAAGTAAGAAGTATTTGATAGCGCGATTCCAAAATTTTATTATCCCTTGATTCGGCCCCTACCTGCTTGCTTGGCTGCTCATCACTTATGTGGCTTGTTGTGTCTGTGGTCAACATGCCATGATGATATATATTTTCTTTTGGTAATTTACTTGTTTTTATACACTTTCTTTGATCAAGTGCGCTTTGTTTTCTTGCTTTTTGAATTTTGATAGAGAAAAAAACTGTGCTTTATTTATTTAATAGTAAAGTTTTCGTGAAACTAAACTAGTGTGAATTTTTTTTAGGGGGTGAGGTGAAGTAGTAAGGATTTTTTTTTTTTTGTTCTCTCATTATTGTTTAGGGTTTCAGTTTCATCTTAATTGTAGAGTCGTTTTAAAATCCAAAAAAAAGATATTGTTACTATTGTTCTATAATATCAATTTCTTCGGGTATGTCTAAAACGAGCACAACAATGATGTGCTTATTAGATGTACCACATTTATATAAACCATTAGATTTGATTAGATGAAAATCAAAGGTTAATATAAAAGAAGAGCATTGATAGAATCTAATAAATACAGAATATCCTAATACATAAATAAATGTTTTAAATGACAATATTTTAATATACAATACTTTAAATAGTAATAGAATTTTTTATTCTTAAATAATTAAATATAAAACATATAAATACAAAAATATGAGTATTCTTTATTCAATAAGATTAATTATTATGCAAGAAATTTTTATAATATTAAAAAATCATATTTAAATAAAATTTTAAACTGTAACATAAAAATATAAAATAATTAAAATTTTATTTTATATTACTTGACAAATAATGTATAATTTGATAAAATACTAAAAACTGAATATTTGCTCTCTGCAATCTTGTTGTTTCTCTCTCTGATTGTTCTTCTGTGTTGATTTCAATTTGTAGTGGATATGCGATTAGTTGAAGAGAATGTATTTGGTCGTGCTACTATTTTGTAGTTGTCTTTTGCTCTTTAGTTCACATAATTTCGTGTCACATAAATTCTTGATTATCAAGATGCATTAATCTATGAATTTAGGGTTGTGATAATTATTGCATATATTAAAGTGATGCTTGAATTAGATATGCATTTGATCCATCCGTCTATTAGAATTTAAATTGGACTATATCAATTAGATCAAAGCCGATCTTTGGAATGGCTATAAATCATTGGATCGTACACAAGATCCGTTGCATTAGATATTCAAAGGATACTTGCATCTTTACTCTCCGTCCTGCTTCGAGTTACAATGTGCCTTCAACGCGTTTTGAGTGATGAAGGAACAGAGAGGAAATATACTTCAGCCAACAGAAAATGTGTTTTTCAATAGAAGGGTGGAACGAATTTAAGTAATAATGATTTGGTAAAAGAGTATAAATTTACTTTTTAATATTTACAAAAAGTATATAATTATCCATCCTAAAAAAATATTTAATTATAAATGGTTCTACTTTAGTTAAGATGTTAACTCTCATTGAGTTAAATTAACTCAAATTAAAATTAAATATCTAATTAAAATATGTCACGTCATAGAGACTAATTTACATGTTGTTTTAGAGGGGTTGGTAGAATTCACCTATATATATAAATTTGGTCGAGTTAGAAAATAAAAAATTTAACTAAAATAATAAAAAAATACTTGAAAATAATAAAAATAAAAAATGATCTTATTATAAATATATAATTTTAAATATTATATATATGAAACTTTAAATGTTAATTTTAATAAATAAAAAATATAAGTATTATGTATTAAAGTATTGTCATTTAAAGTATTTATTTATGTACTAGGATATTCTGTATTTATTAGAGTCCATCAATACTCTTCTTTTATATTAGCCTTTGATTTTCATCTAATCAAATCTAATGGTCTATATAAATGTGACGCATCCAATAAACACATAATGATTGTGCTCATTTTAGACATATACATTGCATTTCCTTCATTACATTTTTTTCCATAAACTTTTAGTCATTTATTTACTTTTTAAATTCAATAATACTATATGTACGCATGTTTTTAATAATTAAGTCCAACCAATTTAGTATAAATTTGACAAAAAATATACACATCTATTAAGTAATTTTTTATCTTTACACTTTAGCATAAAAATTTTTACTTACAGAATATAAAAGTTTTACACATAACATATAAATTTACGAATATAACATAAAAATTTTGGTATACAATACAAAAATGTATACATTAATTTTTTTGTAAATTTAATTTTAATGCACTGACAGTATAAAATATTTTAACTGTAAATCATATTTATTCTTTTGAATAATCATTTACGCCGTCAATGCGAAAAATAGTTATTTTCACTGATGTAATATTATGTAATTAAATGCATATAAAAAATTATTTTAAATTGTCAGTGTATTAAAATTAAATTTATTTTTTATATTGTGCACTTAATTTGTATGTTATGTATTAAAATTTTTGTGTTTAATATTTTTATTGAATATATAAAAAATTAATGATGATGATAATAAAAAAATGAAAAAAATACTATAACTTAATTAAAGACTTAATTTAAAAAATTCACACACTAAAGATGTGGAAGAGGGAGACAAAGATGCGAGTGTGAACTGTGAACTCTATTCAGAAATGCAAGTTAATATGTCATGTAATGCCTGGCCCCACAACAATAGAAGAAGGATACGGTCTCCGTCTTAGTTTGGATATCCTTGACTTTTTGTTATTACATATTTTTCGTCAAAACACAAATTTATTGACGAGAAAAATAATTACACAATGGATTACTACGGGTCATCAGCCGGCATTAGAAAAAAGATGTTGAAATTTTACCAATAAAATATCATAACATTATTAGAGAAATAATTTAAATTTGGGAGGAGATTAATTTACAAATTAAAATAACTCTAATACTAATAAAGATTAACAAGAAATTTCACGCGGGTGTTATATATATACAATTGAATCATGCAGTTTAATCAATAATTAATTGGTTGTACTACTGACTGAGTATTTTTATATGGTTAATTATCAGGTCAGGTTTAATAGCTATGAATAAATCTATATTAGTGGAAAATAAACATATGTATTATTAAATTTTAAATAGTAATCATCTTTGTATATTTTTATTAAGACACAATTTAGAGTTAATTTACTAACAAATTGATCTATATATATTAGTTAACGAACATGAGAAACTGTCGAGAACCAAGTCCAAATGAGTTCGATAAAATAGCCATTTAACTAAAAATGATGTTACATATCCAAAGAAAAATAAAAAAAGAAATTGAAAGGACAAGAAAAGGGAATATAAAAACAAAGATACAAACAATAAAAGGTTTTTCACGAAACCTTGATAGCATGAAAATTACGTTTCCTGTTTTTTTTTTTATTTTTTTCCCTTGACAATAAAAGATTTTTCACGCCGTGTGTAGCAACAACGACCTTTAACTTTGGACCTTTTCTTCCTTTATTCATGCGATCCGATATGATAGACAACTTCTCACTGAGATATCTCTCTGACTAGATCCATATGTTTCTATAGAATACTCAAATAGCAATGTATGTGATCGTGACGCAATAAATTAATACTTAATTTAAATAATTATATTAAAATATCTATATA
>NC_029790.2:17654273-17654744 GCF_000816755.2 Arachis ipaensis | reverse complement strand
AATCTGTTGATTATATAAGAATATAATTGTAAAACAGTTTTCTTTTTTTTTAATCTTCACGTGTCCTCGGTAGTATTGATTTTAGAATCTATAGACTTAAAAAATGTTATAGATAGTACTCTTACATTGTTACTCTATTAAGAAATCAGTTGCTAGTATTAAACAAAAACTGTCCATTAATATTTTTGGGTTTTTAACACATACAATATACGAAAATTAGTTTACTATTATATTATTAGTGGTATAATACCGACATGAGTCATATTGCTTATTTCTATTGTAACTCGATCCACGTGTTCATGGCAAATTGGCATTTGGCAAAGCAGGTCGCTTGAAAATCTAGTTGAATTGTTCTAACTTCTAAGTGTCTAAACACCCAGCAAAGTTATTGGCTATTCAATAAATTATAGTAGGTTAACAAGGAACGAGATTATATGTTTGCTTTATATAATATGTTTAATTATTCGGTTG
>NC_029790.2:17651040-17654209 GCF_000816755.2 Arachis ipaensis | reverse complement strand
ATATTATTCATACAAATATAACACAATTCATATGGGTTAATGGTCAAATTGGTCTCCGAAAATATTGTTTGATCGTCATTTTTGTTTTCGAATGATTTTTTTAATTAAATTAGTCTCCGAAAGATTTAACAGCAATTTCGTTTGTCATTCTGTTTTCAGGCTAACAGTTTTCGTCAACAGTGATACACGTGGGGCATTAACTGACACGTGTGTTGAAAGCTGTGTGTCCAAATGGAAGCTGATAAGATATTCTCACTATATTATCTCAAAATAGTCTCTAACCCCATTTTATAAACTCTAATCCACAAAATTTATGGAGACATTAATACATCTTACTAAGTGGTGTTGCTATGGTGTAGAGCCATTACCCAAGTTTAGAAATCACGATGCGAAGCGCTGGTGGAAGACAAAGTGGTGAGTTGTCAGTGCAATCGCTGAGTCGCTTCGATTCTAGCTTCTCCATGCAGAGAAGAAAAATGAACATGGACAGAACTTGTGTTTATGGGCTGAAAACTATTATTAAGAAATTTGGAATACCAGAAAATTCAGGAAAGTTATTTCACATTTGTCCAAGATATCGGGTGAGTTTAAATTGGTATGAACTATAGTTTTTTTAACTCCTTTCACCACTAATGTGAGATTCACTTTTTTCGCTTGACATGTGGAGAAAGACAACCACTGTAACAACTTTAGTTAGATAGATGATAAAGAATATAAAATTTTTGAAGTTGCAAATGGTGGGACAGAAGCAGAATTTGAAGTTGAGAGTGACTATAAAAATTGAAAAATAAAACTACGTTGAAGAATAGGTAATTTGGAAGATAAAGTAAGAGTAGTTAAAATATTGATTATTTTAATGTTTGCCCTAGTAATAGTGTTTATATTCGTGATTGGAGCACTTTGTATGTCATATGTGAGAAAGTAAAAAATTTGTAAAAGTATTAGTGATCTTGTTATTTTATTGGATCTTGTTAAGAGTATTGGTAAAATTTAACAAATGAGGTTGGACATTTTTTTCTTTCCATTAACAAAGCAGCAACCTTCATTTTTTGACATTATTTTAACCAATTTTTATACAACTCTAGAAACAAGTAAATAAAAATAAACAGTTAATTACTCATAAGATAAATTAAGTCTAATCATATATATTAAAATCGAAGCATTTGCATGTCTATATAAGTATGCTAACATAGTCTTCATAATAATACTAATCTTATTAACTAAGTTTTTATAATATTAAGCATAAGTTACCTAATTTTGGATTATACCAAAAAATAAATAAGGTTGTACAAAATACTTATTAGCAATATGTTTATAATGCATAAAGCTTCTAAACAGTAGTTGTGGTTTGGGTTGGGACAGTAGCTGTGATTTAGGCCCTTAAACAGTATCCCTTATTTAATCGGGGGTATTTGAGATCTTGGGTTTTCAAGTGCTGTTGGTCTCTAATAACTAATATAACTAACTCATCATCATTCTCACTCATACACTCCAACATATGTGGCTTTAAGACTCTATACACAAAGTAAATGTTGATCGAATTGTGATTCCTTCTATAATCTTTCACTTTTTTCAATAAATCGATGTATCTACTTCTAATTTTCTCAATCCAACTTCAAGTGACATTCCGATACTTTTCAGCAACAACCATTCATCTCTGAATATCCTAATTCCTTATAATAGAGTATCCCCTTCAACTCTCGTTAATACCTTTATATTATCTGGTTCATAAATTTTTTATCCACTTTCATCATTTTTAAATTTTTCACCATGATAGAAAACAAATGTCACTAGATGATTTTTTATCTACAAATTAAAAATAGTAACAGTAAATCACACAATGCACTCTGTTTTTCATTACTTTATTTTTGTATATAATTTATTTATATTTCAACAACAAAACTCCAATCATTACTTTAATCTAAAAAGAATACCATCTCACCAAACTTTGTCTATTACAAGAACTAAACAAAAAAAATTCATCTATCCACACACATTGCATTCGGCCATATGAAAACAGGGCATTCAGATTTTTAAACATACAAAACGTGTGAACCATTATAAAACCCTAGCAGCAACTACCCCAACACAAAAATCCTAATCTGAAATCAATCAACATTCAAAATCAATGAATATCATATCACACATTCATACAAAAAAAAGAAAAGGAATTTGCGGCGCAAGGATTCTTACCTTTCACCCGAGACGACGCCTACCACCGCAGAAGAATGGTGGCCTTTAGACCGCGACGAGAAGGAGTAGTCGCACTACGAACAGCGTCGCTGGTTATTGCTTCCACAGCCAATCGGAGCAGCTTCGTCTTCTCACTTTGTTTTAGGTAATTTCCGTTGGTTTTGGGTGAAAAGAAAAAGTGTGATAGTGAAAAAGAGAAGAGTGGTAGATTAATGGGAGAGTTACTTCATTAATAGGGTATTTGTACAAAATGGCATCGTTTTGGTCACTGCTGAGTTGTCAGTTAACGCTCCACGTGGACATCCAGTGACAAAAACTATTAGTCCAAAAATGGAAGGATAAAGGAAATTGATGTTAAATCTTTCAGAGACTAATTTGATTAAAAAATTATTGGGAGACAAAAATGACTGCAATCTTTCGGAGACCAATTTAACTATTAATCCCAATTCATATATGTTATATCTATTATCTATTATTCTATTATCTATCTACTTAATATACTAAAACTGAGTTTTTCTCTAACTAATAAAGGTGAGGTGTCGATCCCTCGTAACTCCGTTTTTCCTCCAAAATGAATGCATTTTTTTTCTATTCTAAATTATTTTATAAAAAATATCTTTATTATAATTATATTATAATTAATATTTAATAAATAATAGATAATTATACTAATTTAGAAACATATCTTCATTATAATTATATCAAATCAATATTTAATGCGTAATTACTGTATATAATAAAAAATTACCTTAATAATAAGTAATTTACATATTTATTTTTGTTTTACTAAAGTCTATATATAGTGTTTTTCTGTGGTACATGAATATAAATTTGAGAATCAACTCATAATTTTATATTTATATTTTTTTACTACTTCATAGAATAAGAATGTATTTTTCATTTTTTTATCGAAATTAATCCTTTTAAGGTACAATTTATAATTTTTTATAATATTTTTCATATACTCATTCTATTA
>NC_029790.2:17645500-17650802 GCF_000816755.2 Arachis ipaensis | reverse complement strand
ATAATTATAATAAGAATATTTGATTCTAATCATAAAATGATAAAATCTTATGATATTAATAACGCACATTGATTTTAAACATTTTTAGTCATTTTAATTATATTAATTTTAAAAATATTGATATAATTCTAATTCTTATTCATTATCCAATAGTAATAACAATAATAATAACTTGAAAAATTCGTATATAAACTATTTCAATTATCCGTGTATTATTATTAATTCAATCAATTATTTCAACTAATTAATTCAATCAATTATTTCTTAATTTATTTTTTTTGAATTCAATAAATCAAATAAAATCAATTATACTAATTGATTTGATTAATTTTTAAAAATATTTTTATTTTATTTATTTCAATACATGAGTTATAACTAATTAGTTATTTAATTTTATTAGGATAAATATCAAATTCTATTCCTAATATAAAAATACAAAATTTTATTCCTTTCATTTTTATTTTACCACTATAAAAGACCATATATACTAGAAGAAAATATCATTTGTTTACCAATTACTCTTTCATTGGGTAGCTTTTACAACAATTCTTTTTCTTCCTATGAGGCGCCTTTGCAAGAAGGCAACTATGATATGCATAAATAAAAAAAATCGTGGACACAAACCACCACACACTCTCCAACTCCGGTGCTCATTGTTCAAAGCAATATATCATATGTTATCCATGAGGCATTTATAAACCATGGTGTTATCATGTATGCATAAATAAAAAAATCGTATTTAAACTTAAGTCATTTACCTGTTTGTGTGGTATATTGTGGTGTAAAATTACTTTCAATTTCTGTTGTAAAATGATATTATGGTCTAATTTAAGCTTTTACTTTAGAACTGTGTTATGATTTTATTTCATCATTTTCTCTTGGATATCAAGTTGATGTATTTTTATTTTATTGAAACGGATGTGATATGAAATTTATGAAAAAAAAACTCTCACACTGAATTTATTTTATTGTAGTCTTCTATCTCTTCTATTTCATTTTATTTTCTTCTTATTCATTTTATTTTTTTTAAATATCATATAATTTATTATAATTTATACCAATTAATTAATTATAATTCATTATATCAGTTATAAAATAACATAGTAAATTGTCATGTTTTAATATTAAATATAAAATTAATACGTACAAAAATTTACTTGATATACTAAAATTGGATTTTCTCCCAACTAATGAAAGTAAGGTGTCAATTCTTTATGAATTTATTTTTCCTCCAAAATGAAAGTATTATTCTCTCTTCTAAATTTATTTTAGGAAAATATCTTTATTATAATTATATAAAATCAATATTTAATACATTATCAACTAATGAAAGTGAGATATCAATACATTATTAAACTAATTATCAATCATCAATATTTTTAATTATTCTAATTATATTAATTGATATAGTTATAATTCTCATTCATGTGCAATAATTTTATTAGTAGATAGTTGGTACACACATTAATGATGACTCATTTAATTGGATATCAATTAGTAGACGACGACGACGACAACAACAACAATAATAATAATAGAAAAGGTATATATGGTATATGCATTGTATTTTAAAAAAGTAAAACATATTTTAAAAAAGATTGAAGTATCAATAATAAATTGTGATTGATATCAATATTAATAATTAATTTTTATAATTATTTTTATCTACTAAAAATTACATATAGTATTTTTTGTGGTATAAAAAAGTTGTGATTCATAATATTTTTGTGAAATTATATTGAATGGACACTAGATTAATTATTTAACAAATTGAATTTTAATTAATATGTTTTATTTTCTACTCCTATTTTTATTCATTAATTATTTTACTTTTTATATTTACAGTAAATATTGAATGTAAAAAAAAATATTGATTGTTATATATTTTATTTATTTAGAGTCATAATTAAATTTGATATAATTGTAGCAAGTATCTATAATTAATAGTAACATGATACTATAATTTTAAGTTGTATAATATAATAAAAAAGAACTTAGCAATTTATATCTGCTTTCTATATAGCAATAATATTATATATATTTATATATCTCCTCTTTTAGCTCTTTTCTAAAAATATTGGCATATAATTAATGTAGATAATATATATATATATATATATTGAGTAAGTATTTTCATTAAATTAATCATAAAGGTTAATAAAATATAATGGCATAATTTTCATCTAATTGTAACAAGTATCTCTATTAAAAATATTGACTAATTATTACCGTGTATAATTAATGTGTGTGTATATATATATATATATAACCTAATGGCTGCTAGCTACGATTCTATCAATAGTATTACCTATGGTAGATTATGTAATGAAAAAGTTTGGAAAATAACGGTAAGAATTATAAGATTATAGAAAGTCGTATCTAAATTTGATAAGAGCAAGACGGCTTACATAGAAATGGTTCTAATTGATGTTAAAGTTAGTCTATTATTTTTCATGATTCTTTCAAGTGATGTTAGGTCCAATTTATAAATATTTTTTGTTCGTATTTTAAATTTATTTGATAAGTAAATCATTGCAATTAAATACAGTGCCATTTAATAACTTTATAAGTACTAATAGTTTTTATATTTAATTTATTTTACAGTGTAATAAAATTCATTCTTCAATCAAGAATTATTTGGCAAAGATGTTTGAAAATGAACTGATTGAGGGGAAGGTCTATGTCTTCTCAGATTTTGTGATTGAGAAATCAAGCGAAATTTATATTCCGACTGCACACGTATGTAAAATAATTTTTAAGGAGTCATGTATAATAAATACGGTCGATGATCGTAAAATTTCTGATAATCATTTCAATTTTCTTGCTCATGCTGATATATTGAAACAAACAAATGAACAATCCAACTTATTTGGTATGTAGTTAATTTGTATTAATCTACACAAAACTTTTTTTTATTTTAATTTTTGCAAAGAAATCATATAATAGCGTCATTTTATTGATAACATAAATTTTAATAGTTTATTTATGTAAATGTTAAAAATTGTATTGCGACTTTTTTAAAGGTATATCCTTTTATTAATATATTGTTAGTTTTATCGTTTAATATAAAATAAATTGATAATTTTTTTTTAATTTATAAGTAATTTATTATGTTATTCATTTATTTGTCCTTAATTTGATGCTTTTAATTTTTATTTTAATTAGATGTTATTGGACTCTTGACTGAAAAAAAGAGTTTATATCATGATCAAAAATAGGAAGAAGTGACCATTACATTGTGGTTGATCTTCATGATTTAGAGTATGTAAAATTTTAATATTTTACCATAAGATTTTGTTTTGTAACAATTATCTATACATATGCAAAATATTTTATCTTTTTTATTATATATTACTACTTATTTCTCTTAATTCTTTTTTTATTTAGAAATAAGGAAAAATAAGGTGCATTCAATTTACAATTCAATTATTCAATTATGTGATCACCAAACAATCGAATACATACTTATTTTCCAATTTGTAAAATTTAACAAAGGCATTGATAAGCACATTGGTTTACTTTTTATTTAACATATTTGTTTATGTTATATTTGTAATTATATTATATCTATTTTTACGAATATATCTTTTTAGAAAATACTCTTAGTATTAGCATATGATGTATTAAATAAATATTAGTAGTTTTAAATTATTTATTATTTATTAGAGAACTTTATGCATTAGAATTCACTAATAATTTGTTGTTCGTTTTAAGCTGGTTTTGATATGTTCTTACTTCACGGTAAAACAACATATAAAAATTTATTAATGGAAAATATTACTAGGTCATTTATGGTCACATTAAATATACATGTCTAATTTATTGAAAAAAGTAAATTACTAAAACTGATTAATAACTATTTTAGAGTTGATATACTTAACACTAGATTAAGAAAAAACGAACAATACATAACATGTTACTTTTTTATTAGTCAAATTATTATAATTCAAATTAATTTTAATAAAATAATTTAAAATTATAATTTTAATCTTATCACGTGCATGGCACGGGTTATTACACCTGTATATTACTAATTTTACAACCAAAATATGCCACATGTCACTTCCTCATTGCAATTGAAATTAAATCTTTCCCTCCAAAATTAAAGAGTTCTCTTCTCCCCTCTCTCTCTCTTTCTCTATCTTTCTCAATTCTTCACTCACTCTATCTCTTTTATATCATTATGAATGACTAATTACAAATTTGACAATCAAAATATACATGGTATTCTTTAATTGCTTTCAAATTAAATTAACTCTTGAGTGATGGATGATGGAAAAGTGAATTAACATGTACATAGTTTAGTAATTAATTTTTAGTATCCACGTACACTTTTTTATATATAATATAGATAATGTCTAATGTAACCAATTAAAAAATTTCAATATATCAAACATGTTTGGTCCAATCATCCAAAATGTCGTAGACAGTTGGATTTCTTCGTGGAGCCTTAGTCAATTCTAAATTCCAACGATACACAAGAAGTTTAGAAAGAAGCAACTAATTCTATTTTAATTGCTGTAGTTCTTCAAATGAGAAAGTCAAAAGCAATCGATGAGGCTAAGATGGTGACCAATTCCTTAGATATATTGAAAAAAAAAAAACAAAACAACCTTTCAGAGTTGCCAAATGCTTGAGATCAAAGGCAACAGCACTTCAACATATCTGATTAGGTCAGAAAGTGAAAACACACCAGCCATTTTGCACAAGATATATCATATACTGCGTATTTTTTTTATTTGACATAAAAAAAAAGTTTCATTCATAAAATTAGTCAAACGACAAACAATTTGTAGAAATATATTAAATCTAAATCTAAAAAAAGAGATATTTTTTATGTTTAAGTGTTGAACTATGATTTAAGAGTGAGTACTAATTTCAATTGAAATGAATTTTAACAAATAACAATAGAAAATTCAAGCTTTTTTATTTTCCAAATTTAGATAGAAAATTTTGCAACATTATGAGATATATTGTCCTCCTCTTTGGAAAAAAAAAATTGAACTCATTTTCATTTGAAAGTTCTTCAATGGATGATAACTTTTTTTTTTATGTATACGTTAATCTCTCCAATATTTAATTTAAAACATTTACAACAAAAGAATACCAACTACAAAATAAAAACTACAAAAAAGGAGAAATAACGCCATAAAAAGATTATTGAAAATTAACGAAACTAGAAGGTAAAACAGCAAAGCAACAAATACTGGAAATAGAGAGGAAGAGAATAGAAAAAGAAATGGAGAGGAGAGGATCACCTCATCTTGAATTTATAATTTAAAAAAAAATATTATTTACACAT
>NC_029790.2:17641257-17645438 GCF_000816755.2 Arachis ipaensis | reverse complement strand
CATCTCTAATAACTAATTTTAACATACACTTAACATGATTATTTTAGAAAATATATAAGGAACCAAATTTAGATTAGTTAATGTTAATAAATTTTTTCATTTACTATTAAAATTACTTTTTTAACCCTAGTCCTTTGGAGAATATAGGATGGTCGATGGTACGATTGGTCAGAGTACTCAGTAGTGATGAATGAAGTTGTTCTGTTAAAAGTGATGTTGAAGGGAAGAAAAAAAAATGTGAAGATGAAGATTGTAAATATAAATGTAAAGAAAAAAAAAAAAAAGACAAAATGACCAAGACATTTTTTTTGGTGGAATTGATTAATATTTCTTTTGGGTCGTGAAAACTGATTAATATTTGTGTGTCAAAAATGCCATAAGGGTTTTCGGGCCCTAGATGTTTTTATAGCCAGAAGGAGGTCCAGATTTAACATAATAGCTTGATGTGATGGCCCATCTCCATATTTAATGTTAGTGGGCCACATAGTCCCAATGCCATGGAGGTATCCAAAATTTGTTTTGAGATTCCCATGAGAAGCCTAATCCTTCATAAGTTCCTATTCCTTTCTATCCCAAAGTCAGAGTGCTCCACCAAGAAGTGGGAGAGGTACATATATCTATCTCAATCTGATTGGATTCCCACTATTCATATGGTGGCTTCCAAATGGAAAATTCACTATATGTTATAGATTCCAAACGAGACATCATTGCGACTAGTTTGTCCAATCTAACTTCACTTCTAACAAACAAACATCTTACATCACATATCACATGCCAAATTCAAATTGACATAAGTTATAGTTGAGCTCTTCTTCGTCTTAAAGACATGGCGATGGACCCTCTATCTTTGAATGCCTTGTAAAGATATATTTTTTTTGGTACCATATAGAGTTATGGTTCAGAATTAATAGAAAATCATGAGTGCAAAATAAATTAAATGGTGTCTCAACAGAGTATAAGCATATTATTATTGCATAAAGGAACAAAGTCCAATGGCACAATACATAAATCTGAATGATGATAGAACTTACTATTCTCTCATAATTTAAACTTGTACCATTAAATTACCCTTGTTTATAATATAGAATATCAAGCTCAACTCAGTGCCGCTAACACGATTCATAAGAAGAAAAAGATATGCACTTTTTCATCAGCTTGTTCTTGTTTCTGGTGCCTGTCATTTTCTTCCTATGTTGATTGGATTTGTTCTTCCTATTCTTCTTATTCTTGAAGGTGCCCTTGACCAAGAGTTTATTCAAGGTGGCTAAAAGGGAAGCGCCGCCTCTGGTAGCGGTCAACCGAGGCTCCGGTGAATGATCGAATATCAAGTTTGGTTCAGTAAGATATGGATGCAGCATCATATGCCTATCAATTGTGTAAGCAAGAGACACCAACTCATATGAGTCATACAATGAGCTTCCACAATCCCATATTGGAAGACCTCCTCCTTCTTCTTCCTTGGAACACGTTTCAATCATCATAGGAAGATCCATGGTGTCTTCCTCCCAGAGAAAATCTCTGCAAGTGCACAGATTCATCCAAGTTTTCTTCCTTTATATATTGTGTTGTGTTCAAAGCTACTCTTGGAAACGGTATTAATTGCGTTTAAATGCACGAGATTCTCATACCCTACCTAGCATATCATAGCATGCAATAATGTGTGCAGTGCATGTATGAATTTGTATGGATATGGATATGGAAATGCATTTATGATGGCATCAACTCAAAATGCACTTAGCATTTCAGGAAGGATTCTTTATCTGTAATCTCAGTTTTTTTATTAATTTGATTTGGTGTACCATAATTGTTGTTGTCTGTATGGAAAGTTGTCGACCGTTTTTCTTCATATCTTTATTTCCTAATCAAAACACAAATGAAATGAATACGGAACACAGATACAATATAATACGGGACACTTGAAGACATAAATTTAAAATTTTATAAAATAAAAAACACGACGTATATATAAAATATAAAGTATTTTTTAAATAAATTGTAATGATATTTTGATATTTTATTAATATTAAAATATAAATTAATTTTTAATTTTTTTAATATTTTTTTAATTATATAAAGTATTTAAAATATTTTTATTTTAATAATTAATAATATATACTATTTTTAAATTTATTTCAAGAATACATGTTAAGAGTAAAATTAGATATATTGACACGTGATGGTATTTAAATATGTCCAAATGTATTCAAAATTTTTTTTATTAAAACAGTTAAATACAAAAGACACGCATACCAGACAAGTATAAAAAAATATCATATCTAAAATGTGTGACACGCAAATACGACCAATTAAAAAAAGTACTTGTTCTTCTAATACTATATTCATTCAATCTGACTTATCCAGCAAACATATATACACTTTCAATTTTTTATTTTAGTTCAGATTTCACAACGTTGGTTGTCCATATATGGAGTTTTTTAATTTTGATATGGAGGGAATAATGGTGTATAGTAGGAATATGGAAGTTTATGGTGTATCACCGAACTGTGATGGCTGTGCAGAAGTAATCGGACGGACCGATTGGGAGAACTGAAATCAAACAGTCCGATTTCACCAATCAGACGGTACACAAATCGGTGGGTCCGATTTGCGTACTCCTTCCACGTGGTGCACATGCAGATGGCTCCTTTGTTGGCTTCGTTACACTATATCCCAAATGCGAGTGTCTCCCCCCTCCCAGCAGCCATCTCTTTCACTCTCATATCCCTCTCTTCATGCTCCCCAACCCCACAACTTTGGCCATTCTTCATCATTGTTGGACCACTACAAATAGGGCTGGCAATCTATACTCTACCTGCGGGTACCCAACCCGAACCAACTCGTTTAGGTAGGGTTGTCTACCCTACCCGCAGGGTAAAGAGCACTCAATTCTACAGACATCTTATGATTCCATTAATGTAAAATAATATTTTATTTTAGAAAGTCGCCCCTGGGATAGTCTCCCCTTGGAAGGGCTCACACATAAAGAAAGGGGATAGCTGCGCTTCATCATGGAAGAGGAGCAATAGCGTAAGGTGGAGTGGAATTGAAAGGAAAGGCAAGAAGAATTGAAGTTTTCGATTCAGACTTCATTGACCGATGAAAGCACTACGAGCATAATTGAAAAGAACCCGAGTAGGGTAGGGGTACGGGTTTAGGGTATACCCTACCCGCACCCCTAATATATTATATAATATATATGTAAAAGTTATATATGTAATAAAGAAAGTGTGTGTTGAATTCACAATCTTTCTCTTATAAAAATTTGAAATAACTACTAAATTAGTTGATGATCATATTATTTGTAATTTTATGTTAGATTTTTTTAAGATTTTATTATTTTAAATTTTAATTTGAACTTAATTTTTTATTTTCTATTTTATTAATATGTATAAAATTTGGAATAGTTGAATTTTATATTTGCTTGAAATTTTTTTATTTTTCTGCGAGTAGGGTTGGATAGGGTAGGGTTTAGAACTTTAGGGTGCGGGTAGGGTTAGGGTTGAGAAATTCTCAACCCGCGAGTAGGATATGGTAGAATTTTTAAAAAGTTTCCAATCCACGGGTAGGGTTAGGGTAGAGTCCAAACCCTACCTACCCTATTCATTGCCAGCCCTAACTACAAAAGACCTAAAAAAAATTGAAAGACAATGCCAGAAAGACCAAAAATCAAAGAAGGAAATCAACTAGAGTTTCATATTATTAATTATTTTGGACATCCTAATTATATAAATTTTAATTTTTTAATAATTTGATTTAATAATAATAATAGTGATAATATTAGATTTTATTAGCAATATATATTATAATAGCACTAAGTAGAGATTAATCATGTATGTGTATATGATGTTGTTACTGTTAGGTGGTTAGAAATAGAGATTAAAATAGGGATTAGTCATGTATGTATGTATGTATGATAAGTTTCTGTACCATTGATTTGGGTTATTTATAATTGTTAGTTAAAATGAAATGAAATTAAATGAAATGAATGAATGAATGTGAATGAGAATGAGAATGAAAACGAGATCCGTAGATATTAGATATTATTGGTATTAGTATTAGTAATTGAATTTAATAAATTATTATGATTAATAATATAAATTTAATAAATTATTTGTGATTATTAATAATTGAATTTAACATAATTTAGTATAATTTAGATAATAAATTAGTAAACACAAAAC
>NC_029790.2:17639634-17641234 GCF_000816755.2 Arachis ipaensis | reverse complement strand
ATTAGTAGTAAAATTATTTTGGTTAGTTAGTTAAGGTTAATTAATTTTTGTTATAAGGTAATGAATATGATTGAAGGACTACTAAATATAATTCATAATAAAGAATTATTAACTAATAAAGTAATCAAATATTATAGTCACAACTTACAATCCACACATCACATATATTACTCATCTGACTTTATTGATCTCCTACTTTAGAGTATCACAAAGCTATCTTTCTGTACATACCTGCATTCATATATTGGAGAAACTCCGGTGTATGCATAGCCTCCAAATTCAACAACCGCATAAAAGAAGGCTCCTGAAACGGATGCGGGTTTGCTAGTGTATTTGCAACTTCCGCCACATCTGCGTTTATGGTGCCGTCAGCTTCATCTTCGTTTTTACCTAGACCAACGATCTCATAGTTACTTTCAAATTCCTCTTCACTTTCACTATTATAATCTTCCAATTCAATATTACGGTCCGCTTCAGATTGCTCAAACTCAATATACAACTCGATGCACGATATTCGGTGGCGATTTTCCATATACATTGAAAACATTTCATGCATACTCGCTTCATCCGTCACGTATTTGGTATGAAATTGAACGAACCCACCAAATACAAATAAAGGATACTTGTACAAAATACACGATACTCTCCTAGATATTTGAGAATCTATCTTCTCACAAATCACACCTTTCAATTCCTCAAATGACAATGTGAACAGAATAACATCTAATGGATTTTCATACACAAATTGAACTCCCTCATATGTTTGTAATAAAATCTGTCCGTAACAATAAATTTTCAATACAACTCTATCATCCATAACACTATACGTACTTAACTACTCTCAATCTCACTAAAATTTATTCCGCAAGAATGGAGGAGAAGAATGAGAGAAGAGGAAGAACATGAGCTAAGACACACGATGAAGAAATGGGGGCTTCTGTGATTTTTTTTGTTTATGTATGCATTACAATTAAATCGGACGGACCGACCGCGTGCTATCAATTTAAATTTTTTGTGCAACACAAATCGCTGGATCCGATTAGTGTACTCTCGGATTAAAAAAAATTGTCCACCAAAAATCGCTGGGTCCGATTAGTGTACTCTTGGATTAAAAAAAAATTGTCACCCAGGAATTGGTGGGTCCGATTTCATGCAACAAAAAAAATCTTACTCACACAAATCGGACCGTCCGATTTGTGTTCCTTTCTCTCTCTGCAAGAAATCGGACGGTCCCATTTCTTCCCTCATATTCCTATAAGTTACGCCGTCATAATAGTGTAAATCACCCCTAATCACCATAATCCAGCGTAACTCACAATAGTAAATCATATAAAAAAAATTAGCCTCCAGATATGATGTTCATTATCAAACACAATAACAAAGTCTTATATATCCTATTAAATAGGATTGGAAATATGAATCAAAAGCTTATTATACCTTACATATATCATGTTCATGTTTACACTAAGGCTGTTCATGGATTCGATCCGCATATCCGCGGTATTTATTCGAATTCGATCAGAAAATTACGGATATTGATCCAATTTACAAGGTTATCGAATCGGATCCGCAAAGTTATCGGATCAGATTTCGGATTTCA